>NW_019524465.1:0-2849 GCF_002814215.2 Seriola lalandi dorsalis | reverse complement strand
TTTTTTTCACATTTTAATGCCTTACTATACTATGACTTTTTTTCACATTTTAATGCCTTACTATACTATGACTTTTTTTTCACATTTTAATGCCTTACTATTTTATGATGTTTTTTGACATACTATACTATGACGTTTTTTTTAAACTTTTTTACATACTATACTATGACGTTTTTATGCCTTACTATTTTATGACGTTTTTTGACATACTATACTATGACGTTTTTTTTCACATTTTAATGCCTTACTATACTATGACTTTTTTTCACATCTTAATGCCTTACTATTTTATGACATTTTTTGACGTTTTTATGCCTTACTATTTTGACGTTTTTTGACATACTGTACTATGACGTTTTTTTCACATTTTAATGCCTTACTATACTATGACTTTTTTTTCACATTTTAATGCCTTACTATTTTATGACGTTTTTTGACATACTATACTATGACGTTTTTTTTTTTACATACTATACTATGACGTTTTTATGCCTTACTATTTTATGACGTTTTTTTCACATTTTGATGCCTTACTATACTATGACTTTTTTTCATATTTTAATGCCTTACTATTTTATGAAGTGTTTTGACATTTTTATGGCTTACTATACTATGACGTTTTTTTACACACTATACTATGATGTTTTTATTTAAATTTTTTTTACATACTATACTATGACATTTTTTGACATACTATATACTATGACGCTTTTTTTTTACTTTTTTTACATACTATACTATGACGTTTTTATGCCTTACTATTTTATGACGTTTTTTGACATACTATACTATGAAGATTTTTTCACATTTTAATGCCTTACTATTTTATGAGGTGTTTTGGCATTTTTATGGCTTACTATACTATGACGTTTTTTGACATACTATACTATGACGTTTTTTTTTTACTTTTTTACATACTATACTATGACGTTTTTATGCCTTACTATTTTATGACGTTTTTTGACATACTATACTATGACGTTTTTTTTAAAACTTTTTTTACATACTATACTATGACGTTTTTTTCACATTTTAATGCCTTACTATACTATGACTTTTTTTTCACATTTTAATGCCTTACTATTTTATGACGTTTTTTGACATACTATACTATGACGTTTTATGACATACTATACTATGACGTGTTTTTTTTACTTTTTTACATACTATACTGACATTTTTTGACATACTATACTATATTTTTTTTATTTTTATGCCTTACTACACTATAACGTTTTTTGACATACTATACTATGACATTTTTTTTTACATTTTTATGCCTTACTATACTATGACATTTTCTGACATATGATGTGTTTTGTCTTACTATACTATGATGTTTCTTGACATACTATACTATGACATATTTTTATTTTCATGCCTTACTATACTATGAAGCTTTTATGCTTTACTATACTATAGCGTTCTTGACAATTTTTATACCTTAATATACTGACATTTTTATGATATATTTGCCTTATTAAACTGACATTTTTTGACATTTTAATTCCTATCTATACAGTTTTTTGTTTTTTTTTGTTTTTTTGTGGAACCAGGGGATGAGGAGAAGTAGCAAATGTAAAATATTTTCCAGGAGGACAGAAAGATTGAAGAAACCAATGAATTTATTATCAAATTCAAGCACAAATTAAATCACTGCAAATGCCAACAAAAAGTGTTAGTTTCAAATAATTAGAAAACAATAGATAACCAGGATTTTTTACAACTACACACTGACAGGAGGAGACTCAGGTAATTAGGGAACAAAGCATCCTTCTTCACAGCAATCGCACTGCCATCGGCTTGGACTCTACGGTGACACTTCTTGCCAATCTGCAAGTGGACGCATCAGTTCATCTTCTCCACAGAAGGAGAACATATACCTGAAGGGAGAGAGAGAGCAGCAATACCACATAACACCTGTTAAGTTTTTTGACATAGTATGAAATGTTTTATGTCTTATACTACTACTACTACTATACTACTATGTCTTAGTAAGGCATAAAAAATGTCATAGTATAGTAAAGTATAAAAATGTCATGGTATAGTAAGGCATAAAAATATGAGAAAAAGTCTTAGTAAAGTCATAGTAAGGCATAAAAATGCCAAAAACGTCATATTATAGTAAGGTATAATATATCAAGAAGTGTTATAATATAGGAAGGCAAAATAATTTGAAAAAACGTCATAATATAGTAAGGCATTAAAATGTGAAAAAAACGTCATAGTATAGTAAGGCATAACAAGGTAAAAAAAACCTCATAGTACAGTATGTAAAAAAACGTCATAAAATAGTAAGGCATAAAAACGTCAAAAAACGTCATAGTATAGTATGTCAAAAAACGTCATAAAATAGTAAGGCATAAAAATGTGAAAAAAACTTTTTATTATAGTAAGGCAAGCATCATAAAATAGTAAGGCATAAAAACGTCAAAAAACGTCATAGTATAGTATGTCAAAAAAAGTCATACTATAGAATGTCAAAAAACGTCATAGTATAGTAAGCCATAAAAATGCCAAAACACCTCATAAAATAGTAAGGCATTAAAATGTGAAAAAAAGTCATAGTATGGTAAGGCATTAAAATGTGAAAAAAAGGTCATAGTATAGTATGTCAAAAAACGTCATAAAATAGTAAGACATAAAAACGTCATAGTATAGTATGTAAAAAAAGTAAAAAAAAAACGTCATAGTATAGTATGTCAAAAAACGTCATAGTATAGTAAGCCATAAAAATGCCAAAACAACTCATAAAATAGTAAGGCATTAAAATGTGAAAAAAGTCATAGTATAGTAAGGTATTAAAATGTGAAAAAAACATCATAGTATAGTATGTCAAAAAACGTCAT
>NW_019524464.1:0-14610 GCF_002814215.2 Seriola lalandi dorsalis | reverse complement strand
ACAGAAAAATGTCCCGTGTCCTGTCACATAAAATGTCCATATTTGACTCTTTCCCAAGCTCTTTATAGTTTTGTAAAATATATACACAACCTGAAACTATTAGAACTGGAATCTGTTCCATCGGAGAAACCAAGGATAATACACTGTTGCTCCACCAGCCCCGTAAACATCCGTCAATATATGATCTTTGTTTAATAGGAGTATCTGAAAGAAGAAGGAGGTTTGAGCTCAGAAGCGGTGAAAATGATTGGAGACCTGCTTAATGCACAGAGCCTTATGTACACAGCGCTGACTGAGATGCTCTATGACCAGGCTGACATCAGTGACAACAACAAGTAAGGCCTCACAATGACAACTATTTAAAATGGGCAAAATGTTTCCTTCACAGTGGTGTTAAAAATTATAAAAACTCTTTGGCAGAAAAAATGTTGAAATCAAAAAATCTTCATGACAGTTCAATGATTGTTCACTTCTTTGCAGATGACACAATTTTATACATCTTTTTTTTCACACGCATATATGTATATGTTGTTTCCATTGACTTCATGAGAAGACATTGTCAACCATTAACATGCACTTGTTGGTGAGGCTACCCTTTGCTTAGCTTAGCTTAAATCATGTTGCAAAATTCTGTAACATAAGAACACATACACGTAAATAAGTATTGATTAGATTTATTGGCTACATTAGGTGTTAGGAAATACCTATAACAGCTTCTAACAGCTTCACTTTTAATTGCTTGCTACAAAAATTCATATATCTATCAACAATATGATACAATCTATTTGGCTTTCTGTTTTGAAGGTACTATGAAGTGACTGGTGGGTCAGATCTTCTCCCCAAAGCTTTTCTCACCGACCTCGATGTTCCCGTTCACCTCAACTCCAAGGTCAAGCGTATCAGCCAATCAGCTAATGGTGTTACTGTATGGTATCAGAGAGACAATCAGTCCTCATTGATGGACATTCATGCTGATGTTGTCCTGGTAACAACCACAGCCAAAGCAGCCCTTTTCATGGACTTTAATCCACCTCTCTCCATCAGTAAGATGGAGGCTCTTAGGTCTGTCCACTATGACAGCTCCACTAAAATCATCCTCACCTTCAACGAAACGTTCTGGGAGGACGATGGCATCCGAGGAGGAAAGAGTATCACGGACGGACCCTCTCGTTACATCTACTACCCCAGCCACAGTTTCCCAGAGAACAAGAATATTGGCGTCCTCCTGGCTTCCTACACTTGGTCCGACGACTCCCTCCTCTTCCAAGGAGCGAGTGATGAAGACCTGAAAGAGCTGGCTCTGAGAGATTTGGTGAAGATCCACGGTGAGCGTGTCAGGTCTCTCTGCACAGGGGTGGTGGTGAAGAAGTGGAGTTTGGATCCTTACAGCCTGGGCGCCTTCGCTCTGTTCACACCATACCAACATTTAGAGAACTCTAAGGAGCTCTTTAGACGTGAAGGCAGGGTGCACTTTGCAGGCGAACACACAGCCTTCCCTCACGCTTGGATCGAGACATCTATGAAATCTGCAATCAGAGCTGCTACAAACATAAACAAAGAGGCGCTATTGAGTTCAGAGTCACCCCAACATGCAGTGCAAGATGAGCTCTAGAGTCTGAAATACCACTTTCATTGAATATCAATGTGCAACCTATATGAGTGTTTCGCAATGATTTAACAAAAAAAGATAATGTATCCCGACTCTATTTCAACATATATTTGGAGATATGTACATTTACGATATACATTTTTGTCCCACCCATCGCTTGTCTATACCTAGCTCATATTTTCAGGTCGCCAAGTCGCCAAAGTGACAATTTTTTTCTTCTTGCCTTGATTATATTCCTACCCCAGCACCTCTGTATGATGCATAATAAATCAATGTGATAACTCTGCTAAATAAAGAAGAAATAAAACTTAGTAGTAGAAGTGTTTTCAGATGTGTGTGATTCCTAAAGATGAACCTTCTGCCTAAATCTGGCAAAGAAAGTGGTTTCCCACCTTTGCTGTCTGACATTCCCTTATCCCTATCAGACGAGCTCAAGTACTTCTTCACTGACTGCAACTGTCATGTTCCTCATGCGTTCATCACTTCAGCAATTGAGAAAATATTTTCTTGAAGTGGAGCTACTTTACAACAAGTCAATGTTCACCTTTCTTTTTTCTGGCTGCCATCCTGAATTGTTAGATGTTAAAATATAAAGTTTGCTGTCGGGCAGTCCTCGCGGTAATAATAATAACATTCCAAGCAATAATATGAAACAACATTCTTCCAGAGAATCATAAAATCATTTATTTAGTGATGTTGACTACAGCCTGTGTTTGAAGCATTTGACACATGAACACATTGTTCTCCAGGATCTGTCAAAGAAATTTCCATTGAAAAAGGTTGTGTGGTAGAGCTGGGAACTTTCCTCCATGTGGTGCATACTGAAACTGAAGGACTGTGGGAATGACGAACATGTGGTTAGCAAATGAAATGTAAGACGAACAAATAATTAAAAAAAATTCCCATTTCCTCAAGTCAGTTGCACTTTGGGCGAGGTTCCCATAAGATAAAACACATTCACCTTGTTGATGATGTTGAGTAATAGTACATTTTATTTCTGATCACGAGATCTGGTTATGATCTCCTGATTGCAATAGATAGTTAATAATGAAACCAAAAGCAAACCAATGGTAAAAAAAAAAGGAAGGAAGGAATGAAGTCATGCATTTTGAGGTCATGCCAATCAGGGGAGAACAAGGCAGTGCTGTATATAAGAGAGTATGATTTCACATCAGGTCACTATAACATCAGATTTTGAAGGTTAAGCTCCTCAAAGGTAGGAATCTGTCATTTCATCTGATTATCCTATTATTCAAATCTCACTAAGAAAACATCAGTGTGAGAAATTATCTTTTACTTTTCTCCTCTCCTTCTGAAATGAGAATTTATAAAAAGCAAATACTCATAGACTAGAAGGATATATACCACACATATATTACACACACACACCAAAAACTTTCCTATTCAATGGAATGGGCAAATAAATTAAATTTTACAAAAAACTTACTATATTTATTCATTATATTATTATTTAGTTATTTTTCTCTCGCTCCTCCGGAACACTAAATATTTTTCCTCCCTTGTGTTTCTGTCTCTCTTCCTCCTCCTCGTGTCACCAAAGATTCAACCAACATGGAACCATGTCTGGCGAAGTGGAAATTATGTGAGTATTTTGCAGCAATATTTTAGTTTTTTTATTATTATTATTCAGACAAAGCCTTGAACATCTGGACTATCAGGCTGCCCCCTCTGTAATGTTTTTGAAAGCTTGGGGGGTGCAGTGTGCACAAGGTTTGGTTTCTTGTGTAATTATTCTGTGCTGTACGTGCAAATGTTGCTGTCATCATTTCTTTGATCCTTTTCCCTGTCTGCAGTTCTTATCCACTTTAAAGTTACTGTAGTTCTGTTTCTGAGCAGTCATGAGTTCAGTTTTAATCAGTTTCAGTTTCATCACTACATGATAAAATAGGGAGTGTCCAGTTTTTATTGGAATTTACAGCTATATCAGTCACATAGTGACTAGAATAAGGGGGATTTTTGAATTCACTTTTGACTGTGTGTAGTTTACAGAATTGAAAACCCATCTCATTTTAAATAATGCACACTGCTGTTACTTTGAGTACATCAAAAGCTATACAGTATATTCGTAAGTATTCAGACCCCTTTAAACTTTTCACATTTTATTTGTTTGTAGCTTTATGCTAAAATCATGAAATTAATTTTTTTCATCATCAATCCAGACCCAATACTCCATAATGACAAAGTGAAATATCTCAATGAAAATGAGTTTGAGTGTTTTTATGCCGCTGTGTCTCCAGTTGCTTTTAGCATGTTGCTGTTCATGCTGTGCCACGGCCACGCTGCTGCTCTCAGCCTGAAGGAGCATCTGGCTGATTGTCTGGAGGACAAAGACTACAAAGTGCTGCTGAACACTGTGAAGACCGGCCTCCCACACATAAACACGTCTCATCATGTTGTTATTGTTGGAGCCGGCATGGCCGGACTGACGGCTGCAAAGTTACTGCAAGACGCAGGACACAAGGTACATGCAACAAGTTGATACTTTAAAGCCATAATCATTTTTATGTTGGCCACTAGGGGGCAGTGATACATTAAAACAAGCTGATACCACTGGCACTGTATAATTCCTAGAGGTCTTTAATCTGTTCCAGGTTAATGTCTCTGCAAACAAATGTATTTAGCATAGATGTTTGTTTAAATAAAATTATACATTACATGATAATGATTCCTGTATTACATAAATTACTTTCTAAGTCCAAGCTCAAATTGTTCCACCGTGATGAGACACAGATATACTGTAATTCCCTTTACAGAATTATGGAGAAGTGTCACAGAAATAGAAATAAAGTATTTTTTCAATCAACAATGAATTGTAAAATAAAAATAGGTATTAATAAATGAGGTGGCAAATTAATCTGTTTATCTATAAGTAATTCATTATCTTTATATTGTGATTGGTAATATAAAAAGGAGTTATTTAAATAACAAATTAAATATTAATCCATCATTAAGTGTTTCAAATTATAAAGGAGTTTACAAAAACAACATAAGAGTCATCGATAACATCATATAAAGATACACAAATGAATCCATAAAAGATAAAGGAATTTAAAAATCTATTTGAAAATGCCATTAAGGCAAACAAATAAATAACTGGATTCACAAATTGATATAAAAATACAGATATTAATCATGCATTTAAATTGGCAATTACAATTTTATGTTGTTTTTGTAAACCCCCTAAAAATTAGAACCATGTATTGATGGATTAATATTTAATTCGTAAATTATTTTTTACAATTCCTTTATTTATTGCATATTAAAATATAAAGCAATGAATAATTTAGTCTGTTATAAATCAATTCGTAAACAAATTATCACAAATTTCTTCTTTTATTGATGTATTTTTTGAAAGAAAATTTAATTTAAAAAATCAGGAATCAGACACCTCTGGCTAACCTTTTCATTTTTCTGTTTGATCAAGGTAACCATGTTAGAGTCTAGTGGGCGTGTGGGAGGACGTGTGGAGACCCACAGGGATGAAAAAGAGGGCTGGTACGCTGAAATGGGAGCAATGAGGATCCCAAATTTTCACCAGTGAGTCAAAATTTGTCTCAAATTTGCAAGTTTCATGTTTCATTTTCATTTTGCTACATTACCTACATTTCACACAACCTTTAGCAAGTCCAAAATGTTCCTTGTTGGGTAGTTAGCATGAGCAGAAATAGCAATAGTCAAAGAAACTCATGGATCATTAACAGAAAATTCCAATACTCGTTGACAGGTAATGTTTTGGGAATGGACAGACACACTAATAAGCTCCTGTTAGCATTGGCTAAATATTGAGTAACATGTAGATAGGTCAAGTACAAACAGTGTTCCAATCTACTCAGTTTTGACATATTTGCTTTACTTAACTAAAATTGCTCAAGAGAAGAAGGCATTCACTGTCTTAGCTCTCATGGGCTTGTGTCTCAACAGCATCGTCCGATGGTTTGCAAAAGAACTGGGGGTCAAGCTAAACGAATTCATCATGGAAGACCTCAACACTTTTTACCTGGTCCATGGTCTGCGGAAACGGACCTACGCAGTGAAAGCAAACCCCGACATCCTGAAGTATAATCTGAACAAAAGTGAGAGGGGGAAGTTGGCCGAAGAGCTGCTACAGCGAGCTTTACAGAAGGTGGGAATTTGTGGTCTTTTATATACAGTATATACAAAGAGTATCTGATACCAGAACCAGCTGGCAGATTATGCCCTGTATGTCAGATTTGAGTAAATTAATGCATTCCTCTAAATGTAAATCATATCGACTGTTACCTTACCTTGGAGGCTGAAAGCAGTTTTGTGTGGTTGCATCTTATTTGATTATTAAAATAAAGCTCAGAAAGTTGATGTTTTTTCAAATTTAAAACCACTGATCTGGGTCAAAAGACATTAAGGTTAAAACACACCAAGTTTTGCTGAATAATGAATATGATTTATTTTAGAAAGGTTGCATATTAGAGTTTAGATTATGATGATACAGGTTGAGTGTGTAACTGTGATTGTAACTTGTAACTGTAGTTGATCTTTTCTGAAGGTGAAAGATGAAGTGGAGGCACATGGCTGCAGAGCTGCGCTTAGGAAATACGACCACTACTCTGTGAAGGTGAAGCAAAATGTGATTTCATCAAATGTACAAAGTCTAAAAGACAAGACCGTGTGCTGCCAAAAAGAAAAAAAGATTGGTACAGTTTGAGTTTAAGATTACAGTTGAATTTTAAGGAGTGGACACTAAATGTAGAAAATATTGGTGTTTGATTTTACAGGAATATCTGGAGGAAGAAGGTGGCCTGAGTAAAGAAGCAGTGAGGATGATCGGAGACTTGCTCAATGAACAGAGCCTCATGCACCTGGCTCTCACTGAGATGATCTACATCAACAGCGACGTCAGCGACAAGACCAAGTAAGATCAGGGGATTTAAAGCATTTTTGCATCAGTCTTTTAGCCAGTGAATACTAATCTATACTATT
Source organism: Seriola lalandi dorsalis (assembly GCF_002814215.2). Classification (NCBI taxonomy): domain Eukaryota; kingdom Metazoa; phylum Chordata; class Actinopteri; order Carangiformes; family Carangidae; genus Seriola; species Seriola lalandi. The sequence continues at coordinate 8,024 of NW_019524464.1, read as the reverse complement.
ACTAATACTAACTATTATAGAGAGGGGCAAGATCCAATAAGTCAATCAATATCAGGGTAACGACGTGTACTTTCAGATAGTTTCACCTCGAAGGTGCTCATCGTGTTGCACTCATTTGGAGACAACTGGCAGTTTTTCAAATCTTACCGAAATTCTCGCTTCTGCACACCTGACCAGCCACAAGGTTTTTGTCAAGATAGATTCTGAAACAGCTTGTAGTTGCTAAATCTTAGCAACTCTTCCTTTCTTCCAGTTAAACTGCTTTGGCATATGGGTTAAAGTTATGCTTGTTGGCATGACTGCGTAGACTTTGCACCTTGAAGACGTGGAGGATCATCAGCTGCTTCTGTTTTGGGAGATAATTGGTGGTTCGTAGCCAGTTTTGGCTCTTGAGCACGACTAGTTTCTTTTGTTATTCGGCTTTATTGGGGCAAAGGTAGGCAATGGGAGGCAGGTCAATCTTTAGCTAACCTCCATATATCAGGAAGTACTGCATTTATTGTCATTTTTTCTACTTTTAATTGCACCCTTACTATGTCTGCCAGGGATAACTTGGCGACAGATTACATGCTGTGGTTGGCTCAGGCCGAGTGAATATGACCATGTCTGTGCTCGGTTCAGTGCAAATAAAGATTTGTCTTGTTTCTTTTGAAGGTACTATGAAGTGACTGGTGGGTCAGATCTTCTCCCCAAAGCTTTTCTCACCGTCCTCGATGTCCCCGTTCACCTCAACTCCAAGGTCAAGCGTATCAGCCAATCAGCTAATGGTGTTACTATATGGTATCAGAGAGATAATCAGTGCTCATTGATGGACATTCACGCTGATGTTGTCCTGGTAACAACCACAGCCAAAGCAGCCCTTTTCATGGACTTTGAACCACCTCTCTCCATCAGAAAGATGGAGGCCATGAGAGGGGTCCATTACGAAAGCTCCACTAAAATCATCCTCACCTTCAACGAAACGTTCTGGGAGGACGATGGCATCCGAGGAGGAAAGAGCATCACGGACGGACCCTCTCGTTACATCTACTACCCCAGCCACAGTTTCCCAGAGAACAAGAATATTGGCGTCCTCCTGGCTTCCTACACTTGGTCCGACGACTCCCTCCTCTTCCAAGGAGCGAGTGATGAAGACCTGAAAGAGCTGGCTCTGAGAGATTTGGTGAAGATCCACGGCGAGCGTGTCAGGTCTCTCTGCACAGGGGTGGTGGTGAAGAAGTGGAGTTTGGATCCTTACAGCCTGGGCGCCTTCGCTCTGTTCACACCGTACCAACATTTAGAGTACGCTAAGGAGCTCTTTAGACGTGAAGGCAGGGTGCACTTTGCAGGCGAACACACAGCCTTCCCTCACGCTTGGATCGAGACATCTATGAAATCTGCAATCAGAGCTGCTACAAACATTAACAAAGAGGCGCTATTGAGTTCAGAGTCACCCCAACATGCAGTGCAAGATGAGCTCTAGAGTCTGGGGTATTATGGTATTAATAAAAGAATACCACGAGCTCTGGGCTGTTCGATCCGCTTTGTAGGGAAATCAGTATTATAGTAGCAATGAAATGGTCGCTTCAGATACAATCAGAATTTGATTAGTAGAAAAATTGTTAAATTGTTGATACACTGCTTTAAGGGCTGCACCCAACAATTATTTTTTAGTATTGATTATATTATATATGGCTGACCTTATTATCATTAGCCTATTATTGTTCTATCAAATTAATCACAGGAAAAGTGGAAAATATGGGACCCTTAAATACATCACCTGACCTTCATGACTTATTACACAATTATGCTTATTTTCAGATCGGTCTTTTAATGCACTCAGGCAGGATACGAAGATTGGCAAAACACATTGAGTTATTCCAAAAAGCATGATTTTTACTTTACATTTGACTTCATGATTGGTGATTGTATACAGCAATAGGCATTCAATAACAATGAACAGCACTGATAAATACAAAGAGAGAAAGAGCCAGTGACAATAAGAAAGAAAGCCCAGCATGTGTTACAGGGAACAAATGAGCAGTTTGTGCTCTACAATTACTCTTGTACTCTTTCAGGCCCAAATGTGTAGTTGATGCTCTGAAGGTCTTAATTTACGCCCTCAGCTCATTTGAACTTCGTGCTCTTGATTTTTCCTCTCATACCAGTTCATTCATGTGTATGCACACATTTGTAAACTGAAATTCTTAGTTTATGCTTTTGAATTACTGGGCACAAATTAGTAGCATATATACAGTATACAGCGAGATATGTCGTGTTCTAAATAAACCTCATGGACATACTCAATATTTTGCATGTTAAGCGACATTGTTTTAACTTTCACATCCTGTATGTATAATTAACATGCTAAGAAAATTATTATGTAACTTGAATTACTTGAAAACAAAAATTGCTATCTGCACAAGTTAATAACCTACAAACATGTACAGAGCAGTTTTCCCGCTCTGTGCAGAAACAGCAGAGGCAACAGCAGACTGCTGGGCAGAGAGAACCAGTTTGCAGTCACCAGCAGAAGACACCCATCACTGTAACTCAGCAGTTCTGATCTGTCCAGAGCAAGACCTAAAATCAACCCTGCAAGCCACAACCCCAGCACTGCCATAATGGCTGTGATGGTGTAGAAAGCCCTCTGCTTTGATTGGTCAACCCTCACCCTGTCCCCACCCCCATCCCCTGGGCCTGGACGAATCAGAACACGGAGAACACAAAGGCTGCAGAAACAGACGACAACTAAGGAGAAGCCCAACATGCAGAAAAATGGGATGTAGGGAAGCTCAGGGAGGTAGAGAGCTGTTAGACCAACCCATCCGAAGCCCAGCAGCCAGGCACAGCCAATGCTGATGTTTCTGAGCCTGACCCCGCTCGACTGTCTCAGCTCCAGGTAGGTGATGGGGTGGACGACAGCCAGGTATCGCTCCACACAGGTCAGGATCTGAAAGCATATCTGTCCGGGGTAACCAACGGCAGCTGCATAAAGGCCCGCCATAATCAGCTCGGAGAGACCAACAGCTATGCCACAAAAGTAAAAGGTGGTCCCCAACGATAAGAGCAGCTCCACAACGACCATGTGGTAGGTGAAGATGTCAGAGTGGCTCGTTGTTGCAAAGGAGCGCTGCTGCCGCCATCGCCGGTGACCCAGGTAGAGGACGAGGGTGGAGAGAGGGAGGAGGAGGAAGATTCTGGTGATGTTGAAGGCAATGGACATTAAATTTGCAGTTTCAGAGTCTATGCAGTGGACCACGGCACTGACGGAGGAAGAGGAGTTGACTGACATATTGGCTTGAGCAGTTGGGAGAAAAGAATGAACAAAAATAAATGAAATGGTACAACAACGTTTCAGTACTGAAAAATGTTCACCTGATTTCCAGCTACAACACAAGTCTTTTTTTATTTGTCTTTAGCCGTTTCACAGTGTTTGTCTACAACAGCAGCAGTTACATCTGCCTCAGCATTGTGATGTAATTATTCTTCATGTTTCAGTTCGTCAATGTGTATTTTTGCAATGTCTTATCAATCGCAATTCAAATGAGCATAATATTGCTGTTTATTTATTGTATATAAATTAACTGGAATTAATTTAGTCTATTCCCTTTTCCGTGTAAATGCAAAGAGTTTTTTATTTTATTTCATCATTGCTTAATTTTCATCTCTTCCCATTTTAATGCAAAGTTAGACATTGTAAGTCATTCTTTTCTGTCGGATATCAGCCTCTGTAAAATGTTCATAATGTCATGGAAAAACATTTAAATACATTTTTAAAGAAAAGATCTTATTGAACTAAGTCTGTTCTTGAGATTAAAGTTCAAACAGTATTGATATTTTGTGTAGTGACCCTCAAAAGGCCAAAATATGAGTAATGCTCATTTAAACAAAGAGTGGACATAAAGTTAATGCTGTGAGGAAAGCGTTGTAAAAAGTTGCCTACATTAACATCCGTGGAAAATCAAGCATTTGAAATATGAAGTGAGAACCGCATTGACGGACACGCACCTGGTCAGCAGCGTTTGTGTCTGATCTTCTGGCTCCTGTATCTTCGAACTCACTGACTGTGGCTGTTCACAAGTATCTGATCCTGATACACATTAATGCTTCTCTGTGTGTGCGTATTAATGGCGCCTATTTGTCAAAGTGACCAGCTGCAGCAGGACTGTGGGTGGTGCAGTTTTGCCTGCTGTTAAACAAATGAAGGACACTTATGTATTGTAAACCATGGCAGGCAAATTATCCTTCCATCAGGAGTTCAGAGCACAGGATCAGCAGCTCTGGTGGCGACGATGCTTGAGGATATTTCGATATATTTGTGTTTAAATCTTTAACACAGGAGGGATTATACCATGAATCATACATTTAAAATCACTGTATTTTCTTTTAGATTAACGTACAAACATTGAGCCTTTGAATCTGTCGTGGTGTGAAGATATTTCCACACCAGTGTCATCTATTTGTCATCCATTTAACCTGTTTGACAGGATTCAAATGACCCGCAAACGAAGACTGCTGTTTATTCAAATTAGAGAGTGTAATGCACACAGGGCGTGTCGGTGTGTGCAGGAAGCCGTCTTCATAATGATCGTGGCCGTTCCACAAATAAAGCTGTTGTCATCATTAAGAATCAAGTACATCCACTCGAGTACTGTACTTCAGTGCGTTCAGTTGTTTCAGAGTCGGCAGGTTCTGTAAATGAACTGTGGAACAATACAAGGTGTGGACATCATTTTTTATTTTATTCTTTTTAAAGCAAGTACTGAGCATCTCTGCTGCCATGTTTGTCCATCGTTCAGCAGTTTTTCCACCAGTGAAAGAATATTTAAATAAAACACGTACATACTGTAGATCACAATGATAAGTGAGGTTTTTGGATCGAATTCTATAATATCCTAATTCTGATCTATTAATTACATGCTCAATTAAATAAGTGTATTAAACACATATATTTCATACCTTTTTCATTATGTACGTATCGTAACAATCTGCACCCTGATTGAGTAGTTTGTGTTGTGCTTGCTGGGAGACACAGTATCTACAGAGTCCTGGAAGGATTTGTTTTTATCTGCTAACAAGATTCAGATATTGTGCAATAAAAAGGTTTAATATTTGAGGACATCATATAGACTGCTATTATTAATATGTTTATATTCTTCTTCCTGACTAATTGATCTAAATCAATTATTCATTATTATTATTTTTCCTTAACCAAAGTGTTCGTAGGGCCTGAATGTTTACTCCTCTCTCATCTCAACAGAAAAGTAAAAATCTAACACATAACTTCTCATTCGTAGGATTCACAAAAATATTTTAAGGTTCCCTGAAGAAGATCTAATCCAAGTCTTCATCCAGACTCAGTGTGGTGTTTACGGCCTGGTAGTTTTCCTGCTCGGCGTAGAAACAGCAGATAATAATTAACCTTTAGTATTACAGATGCAGCGGATTGTTTTCTACTGAAACAATCCACACTGGTGGTTTATCAGGTGTGCTCCAGCTAAACCTGCCCAAGTGCCCTGTGTGTATAGGAGATGGAATAATGCAAAAATTAAATTTGCCTGATGTGTTTCCCAGTCTGATTATTCATTTTGCAATATGTGAAAAGAAAACAAACTCGTCCTGACACCTGTCACTCTGTCAAAGGATGAGCACGCCCTCACCGAGCGAGTACGAAGCAGATATCAGTGACGAGCAGCTGCTGACGAGGTGAGTGGGATTTAACAACTGCTATAAACCTAAAACATACAAAATGCAGCTTGGGAGAAAGATGTGTCGTTTTTATGAAGTTTCACTTTATATCTCTCTACAGCTTCTCCTTCCTTTTTTTCCAGACGAACAGATATGTCAGTCAACTCTTCCTTCAACTCCTCTGATTCCTCCCTCCATCTTTTACTCAAGCATTGCTCAGAATTCAGACCCAGCACGTTCAACTTCGTTCTCCTTCTGCCTCTCTTCACCTTCGTCCTCTACATGGGCTACCAACGCTCGCTTTCCAAGTCAAGTCACTCGGACGTCTTCACCTATAACGTGGTTGCCTTGGAGATGCTCAGCATCCTGGGGTTTTTCTGTTATTGCGGTGGCGCCTTGGCAGATAGTATGATTGCAGTATTGGTGGGGTCATGCATGTTCTCCATCACGTCAGCTGGACAGAATCTGTTTCACGTCCTCACCTGTGTGGAGCGCTACCTGGCTGTTGTTCACCCCGTCACCTACCTGGGCCTGAGACAGTCGGGCGGGGTCAGGATCAGAAACATCAGCATTGGGTGTGTTTGGCTAATTTGCTTTGGAGCACTAAGTGGATTCATCTTGTTAGACAGATCTTTCACCGGCGTCGCAGCTTCCTGCCTCTTGGTTTTCTCCTTAATTGTCGTCTCTTTCTGCAGCCTGTCAGTTCTCTGTGTTCTGATTGGCCCAGGGCCCGGGGATGTGGGCGGGGACAGGGAGCGTGTTGACCAAACAAAGCGGAGGGCTTTCTACACCATCACAGTCATAATGGGGGCACTGGTGTTGAGGTTTATGGGATTCCAGATTGGCAGCATGATGTAAGTCACAGTGCTGAGTCATCTGCGCTCTGGGTCACTCTGCCCAGCTGTTTCTCCACAGAGCAGGAAAACTGCCAAGCTGCAGACACAACGCAGAAAGATTTGATTAGAGCATCATGAATCTGATTTGCAAAAACTAAATTAAAAAAAAAGAGCACAATGTAATATCAAATTACAGCATATTACTCACATATCATCTCATCCGATTAAATGAAATTGTAGTATAACATTTTAAAATTAGACTATAAAGCTCCGATGTTTCCATTATCCCTCAGTTTTACCTGATACTGAAACTTGTTTGATAGTTTATTGTGTTTCAGCTGATTTCTTCTTAGAATTGATGGAAACCCCAGTGCACTATGGGTCATTGATGTGGTATAGTTCAGTACCCATAAACCCCAGGTTCCCACATCCAACTATTATTCTTCTTTTAAAGATTCCAATGGAATAATTGCAATAAAACATCTGAACAGCTTAAAGATGGATTGCTGTGACATTTTGTACAGACATTCTTGGTCCCCAGAGGATGAATCCTATAGAGTTCATTGATTGATTGAGGTTGACACCGTTGTTTATCAAAATGATTTCAGACCTATTTCCATAAAATATGGTATAAATATTCATGGTGCCCAGGGGATGACTCCTAAAGGCTTTGGTGATCCTCTGACTAGCAGGTCATCTGTGAAATACCTCAACATATACTCAATGGGCTCAATCAAATTTTAGCATGGGCGTTCATGGTTCCCAGATCACGTATCCTCATGAAATTCCTCAAGATATTCATGGTGCCTGGAGGACGAATCATAATGACTTTGGTACTAATCCCTTGACTTTTGCTTTACGATACTATTTGAATAAACACCTGTCTGTGTTTACAGATCATTAGATGTGTATAAGAGACAGGATAAAGACTTTGCTTCTGTTAACAATGACAAAAACACCTTTTACATATTCTGAAATTCAGACATTTTGCTGCCTTTTTAATCTATGGTTATGTTTTTTCCACCACTTCACATATCAATAGTTCATTTTCTAATACACAAACTGATAAAACATTAATGACTAAATCCATTGTGAGGTGATTAAAAAATGCCTCCTCACCAAACGCACTGATTCCTGATCTTCTTTCACCAGTCGCTGCCTGCTGTGTGGAGGTTTGTGGTCCAAACATATACTGTGAGCATGTGTGTGTGTGTGTGTGTGTGATTTTTTTCTTGTAGTAGAGAGGATTTACATGAGTCATTATGTCAACTGTTCCCTTTTGTAAAGCTTGTAACGCCATTACTGTGCATCTTCATTAGCATACAAGCAGGGTCTTTATAATGCACCAGGGCAAAGGTGCAGGTATATGTCTTATACTGAAAGGCTATGCTATGCTTTTTCCACAAAAACAATAACATGTAATGTGTAATCAAAGCAGGTTTTTGACTTAAAGGTTCAGGAAGTAACTTATATGAGAATAACTTTTTGTGATGTTTGCTGAACCTGTCACTATATCCT
>NW_019524463.1:27754-28351 GCF_002814215.2 Seriola lalandi dorsalis | reverse complement strand
TGCACCCAGAGCCTTCTTGCTGCGAGGGGAAGGTGCTGACCGCTGCACCACTGAGCTGCTGGATGTTAACATATAAAAATACTGATTCATATTGATTAATTGATTGAATAGGTGAGACGCCAGCTGCGAGGTGTCAGTGTGTTCCTGGCCTTACAGATAGGAGGTATCAATTTACTTAATGAGGCTCCAGGCTCCAACACTGTGATCAGTAAATATTCAAATAGTATCAGACAATTACAGAATGACTCACAATAAATAATCAGGATATGAAACGATGCTGAAAAAAACCACATTATTTCTTTTTATGACTGTATAATCGTTATTGCTGTGTGAACAGTAAAACTTATAATGATGATAATGAATGAAGCCGAGAAGTTGTTTATTTTATTTTATGTTAAATTACGTGTCTCGGCTAATTTTGTATTTTCACTGGTCAAAGGAATGAGTGAGGTGACACAGTCTGTGTTTACAAAGACCAATTTACGTGCGGGGAGTTGCGTACGAATGGTTTTTGTGTGTACGCATCATTTATGCATCTGGCCCCTCGTCATGTTCCCAGGCCTCAGCAGTGGAGTTAGTGAGTGCGACGTTGTCCCC
>NW_019524463.1:21493-24962 GCF_002814215.2 Seriola lalandi dorsalis | reverse complement strand
GGTTGTTTACCACGCAGTCCGTTTTCAATGTGAATCACCAGTGAAAGTAATTAGAGTGAGCCTCCTCGAGCCGTTCCAAACCCTCCATGTCTGTGGGCAGCTTGTAAACCCAATGAGGTACAAACAGACGCAAAGAAACTCTTGCACATGTGCTGTTCCTCCTAAGCTCTCACATGGTCATAAACAAAGCACAGTGAAATGGAAAAACAGCTTCTAACAGTCCTGAGCCTTTTACAGTGAGTGTGAAATGTTCTCACCAGGCTGACTGTCAGGCACCTCACAGCTAACTCATTTCTCCCTCCCTTAGTTTACAGATGGCTTTGGTTCTTCGGGTAAGATAGAGAACGACTCTATAGCCTTGAAAGTCTCATCAACTCTCATTAACTAATACATCTGTTTTCGGTATTGCACTTTGTAGACGGTCCCTGACTCGACTCACAGCTGGCTGCTCATAGAGATCAATGTTATTCCTCCAGGTCAGAGGACGGCTCGTTTGACGAAAACTAGGTTGTAGCTTGTTGTCTACCTTAACACAGTAGAGAAGAGGTATTGTTTCTGTTCTATCTTTCCAACTTTACTAAAGTATAATTCTCTTGTTATCTCAGGATAACAAAAATCATTTTCTCCTGATAAAATCTCGTTATCTTGGGATAACCAGATAAAAAATATTTGCAAGTATGGCCTTTCTCAGCTTCCATACAGAACAGACTGCTCACCTGGGCTTTTATTTATCACATCTGCTATATTTTAGATTAATATGTCTATCTACCTATCTACCTATCTACCTATCTATGTATCTATCTATCTACCTATCTACCTATCTACCTATCTACCTATCTATCTATCTATGTATCTATCTATCTATCTATCTATCTATCTATCTATCTATCTATCTATCTATCTATCTATCTATATGATAACAGATCATTCCCCATAAAAAGACAAAAGAAAGATTCTTATTCAACCTAAAAACAAAATATGCCAAACTCCCCAAAACATAAGTGTGCATCAATGTCTTGATACTTAAAGCTCCATATAGTCTAAAGGTCTCTGTCCATGTGTTGTTTGATTATAAAGCAGGTCTAGGTTCTATATTAATACTGTGAAAGTATCAAAGCCTCAGTCCACAGAGAAATGCACACAGCCTGTATTCAGAAACTGAGCCTTAAAACCAGCCGTCAGGAGTTCTGGAACTTTGTGATGTCACAACAAAGAAGTCACTGCTCTCAGCCACACCCCAAGCCCCGCCCAGATCAGAAGAGAGGCTCAGAGCCTCCTCTGTTCTGATTGGCTCACTGAGCTGTTGTTACTAGTGCTCCAGAGAGAAGGCTGAGAGAGGAGATGTAAAACTACACTAAGATGGTTTTTGGTTCTTAAAACCACAAATGTAGCTTCTTAAGGATCAACACTTCAAATAAAAGGAGCTTCAATCAATTAATCAATATGATCAGTATTTTTAAAGTAAATCGACAAACCCACTACTCTTTGAGTGACAAATACTCTTCAGACTCTTCAGCTCGTTGTTTTGGTTTTACAGCCACAATGTTAACATCCAGCAGCTCAGTGGTGCAGCGGTCAGCACCTTCCCCTCACAGCAAGAAGGCTCTGGGTGCATGTTGTTGTCTGGGTGCTCTGTTTTCCTGCCTCACTGGCAACTCTAAATGAATGGGAGTGTGAGTGTTTGTGTGTCTTTATGTGCCAGCCCAGTGATTGTCTGGCAAATGTCAGTTGGCACTGGCTGCAGCCAAAAGAATCTACTGATGCAGCTTTAAGTTAAACAAGCTTAAGAACCTGAGCATCCGATGACTTAACATGTCTGACACGGCAGCTGTAACTATCTATGGGAGATTTTCATTCTGAGAAACTAATCTGCACATATTGAATATTTTCAGCTTGCACTGGTAAAGTCTTGGTACAAAGAAAATGCAGTGGTTGAGGATGATAAAGAGGACATGCATTAGTTTCTCAGCTCTGCGTTTGGGACAATGTAAGAGTTTTAAACTTTAAACACATCGTTACCCCTGGTTACGTGATGACAACTGAGATGTCTCCACAAGAACTGAGCATTCTCCATCTGCTGATGAGGACCATGAGACTTGGTTAAAATTCCTGAAAAAACTAGCATGTCAAGCTAAAGAATTAATTTTTCACATCTGAATTAAATAAGTTTAAAATCTAACAGGATTCCCTAAAGGTTCATATATTACATGATCCATAAGAAGCTACATTTGTGGTTTTAAGAGCCAAAAAACCATCTCAATGTCGTTTTAATTCTCCTCTCTGAGGCTTCTCTCTGGAGCTCTAGTAACAATAGGTCTGTGAGCCAATCAGAAGAGAGGAGGCTCTGAGCCTCTCCTCTGATTGGGTGACCGTTTTCTGAGTGATCCAATAAAAAATATAGCAGATTTCAGGTAAACACTGAGAGAAACCAAGTCCTGCAATTTTGGATGGTGGGTCCAGGTGGGCGGGGCTTGGGGAGTGGCTGAGAGCAGTTACTTCTTTGTTGTGACATCACAAAGTTACAGAAGTCCTGACGGCTGGTTTTAAGGCTCAGTTTCTGAATACAGGCTGTGTGCATTTCTCTGTGGACTGAGGTTTTTGATACTTTCACAGTATTAATATAAAAGCTAGACCTGCTTTATAATCAAACAACACATGGACAGAGACCTTTAGACTATATGGACTTTTAACATCCACTTGGAGCTTCCTGCATGTCCAGTTTCTACTTGCTGGGTGGGGGTGTATACAGCATGTCAGTATCATTCGAACCCAAACTGAATCGTGCCCAGCAAAGCTACTGTTTCTTGGTAGGAATCACATTCACTTGTCCTTTAATAATACCTTATTCAATAATTTTGCTGAAACAATTGGTTAATTAGTTAATCAATCTCTAAATCACACACTGTGTGTTATTTAGACAAAGGCAGTAAACGGCTGATATTACACAATGCTTGTCTAACATGTCTGGCTCATTTCATTACATGTTGCTTTGTTTTTGAATCTGAAACCTGAGCTGAGAGGCGCAGTTTAACCAGTAAGTATATTATATCCTTTTGGATTATGACTGCAGTGACACAAAAACATGACCACGGATTCACAGCGGACTGCATTCACCAGCTCTGACACAAGTTTCTGTCGGTGGAGGCTGCAGCTGAGTGTAAACACACATCTGATCCAGAGGATGCTCAGACACCCAGGCTACGGCGATGTGTCATTACAGAGAGCAGCGTCCGCCGGAACGCGCTTGGATTCCGGCCCCACTGAGGTGATGCCTGACACGGGCAGCGTGCGTCCACTGTGTCACAGAGCCACCATTGTGCTCATCTGCATCTCTTGAGCCAGAGGAGGAAGCTGGACCGGAGCCAAGTCACTCCTGAGAAGCCACAAGTTGCGCTTCATGACGGGAGCAGACACAGTGCTCGGGGATGATGCCGTGTGATCCCCTCACAGCAGGGTGTGTGTGTGTGTG
>NW_019524463.1:3612-21396 GCF_002814215.2 Seriola lalandi dorsalis | reverse complement strand
GGGGGGCTGGAGCCGTGCGCAACGCTCTCTGTGATGCACAGGCAACAGCAGCGCACCGCGGTTATTGTGAATGAAGCTGAGCAGAAAAATCCGCATATGGCTTCTTCAATCGACAGTAAACAAAGCGGTTATCTTTACCTTAACGACGGACTGCCGAGCCGAGCCGAGCCGAGCCGAGCCGCGCCGGATTATCTCCCCTAAAATTGTGTGTTCTGTATGGAGGTTAGAGACAGACAGGAGAGTCTGACCGCGCTGCTGCATTCCACACCGACAAACACACCACACACACCACACACACACACACCGTCACTTGTGACAGTCCACAGCAGCTGCAGCTCTCTACCTGCTCTGTAACAAACCCCAGTCTCTCCCCCACAGTCCTCCAGCCTCACAGTCCAAAGTCCAGCGGCCGCTCACTTCTGGAAACTTGCCTGTATTTCTTGGATCCTGTTGCAGCTTGTTCATAGTTTGCCGACGCACAACATCCTGATCGTGCGGGATGACCAGTCTTCCGGACCGTGCACAGCCCAGATGTTGACCCGGTTAAGCCCGCTAACCCAGCATGTCCGGCGGGAGAGGACCCCTCAGCCCAGCACAGCCCAGCCCTGTTCCGCGCTGTGCTCCGTCTGCAGCCGCTTCCATGGACCAGCACACTCAAGTGAGCAGCAGCTCACACCTCCGCCTCGCTATACACCCTGTTTTTCAAAATAAAAGCAGTCACGGGTCCACAAAAGCCAGCAACATGGTGAACGGGGTGTCTCCGTTCCCCAGGCGAGTCTGAAATGTTTTGAACCAAACTCAGTGGCGTAAACTGAAAGTACATTTAGTACAGAGCTACAGCCACCATACATCTAATACCAGGGTCAGAGGAGAGAGGCGTGGCTACCTGTCTCCACCTGGTGGAAGACAAGTGAAAAGACAGAGGACAGAGTTCCTATTCGCTCCCACACCTCATGGTGATTTGGTTTGATTGACACTTGACGAACTGTTTCACACACATTTCATATAGGGTAAACCAGGATAAGATGCTATAGCAACAACAGGTCAGTGAGCCAATCAGAAGAGAAGAGGCTCTGAGCCTCTCTTCTGATTGGTTGACTATTTTCTGACTGATCCAATAAAAATAAAGCAGATTTCAGGTAAACACTCACTGAAACCAAATACTGCAAGGTTGGATGGTGGGTCCAGGTGGGCAGGGCTTGGGGCGTGGCTGAGAGTGGTGACTGCTTTGTTGTGACATCACAAAGTTCTAAGTCTTGACAGCTGGTTTTAAGGCTCAGTTTCTGAATACATGCTAAAGGAAATATAGAGCGGAGCCGCTGTTTTTCATTGTAATCAGGAGAGATGTTTAAAGAGTAATTTAGGAGGAGTTAATACTGTGATGTATCTGAATAAGGTGCTGCTTCTATAACAAGCTTATTAACTTTTTTGTTTCGCAGTTTTCTTCCTGAATACAACTCACCTGGGATGAAACCTTTTCTGCTCAGACACTTGGATTTGGACTGTGTAGAATAGCCGCCTCACTGTTGTATCCCTCCACCACTCAGACTGGTTTCATATTACAGCTCTGTTTATCCGGAGTCATAGAAAATATGAACCATTTGCCTGACATTTTGTCATTATTGCTGTGAAGACTTGAGTAATGGCTAAAAAGAGGTTTGTGAGGTTACAACGAACTTGAACTTTGACCCTTAGCCACCAAAATCTAATCAGTTCAACAATGAGTCCTAGTGAATGTTTGTGCCAAATTTGAAGAAGTTCCGTCAAGTGGTTACTGAGATATCGTGAATGGGACAGACTAACAGCCTGAAAACAATATGGCGGCTCTGACTGTCACCGGCGCAGAGGAATAAAAACTTGACACAGTTGGAATTCATGTGATAAAATGAACAGCATTGATCAGCACTACTAGCAGTTTGGAAATCCATTACCGGTCACTTGTAAGAGGAGCTCATTGGGATACAACCAAATGATAATAAGATGAACAGTTTATTTTGGATGCGTTGTTATACAAGTTACTTTGATTCTTATTTCCAAGCTTCCGGTTTATCCCAGTAACATCATGTTTTCTGCACTGACTTGTCATAAAATGTGATCTGATCTTCATCTAAGTCACAAACAGGCAAACACACCATCTCTAAACTAATACAGCACAAACAATTCTACTATTTTGTGTCTTTATTGAACACAGCCATTAAACATTCACAGTGCTGGTTGAAGCTTGGAGCATTCTTCTTCTTCTGCTTCAGTCAGACAGATACTCAGGATGTCTGCTTTACATGTTTCTCTTCAGCATCTCTACTGGATGAAGGTCTGGGCTCTGACTGGGCCACTCCATAAGGTGGATGAAGTCATTCTGTAGTAGATTTACTCTGATGTTCAGGGTCATTGTCTCCAGTGGTTCCTTTCTTCTTCAGGACATTCCAAATGGTTGTACTGGCTATGGCCAATGTTTGTGCAATGGCTCTGATTGATTTTCCATCTTCTCTCAGCTTCACCCATAGACAGCTCTCTGGTTTTCATGTTGGTTACACCTCGAACTATAAATGCAGTCTGCACATGCAAAACCCAAATCTGAAACTGAGCGTAGACATTCAGTGCTATTTATTGTTTGAATAATCAATGTAATAGGACACACCTGGGCAACAAAACACACCTGTCAGTCACATGTTCCAATACTTTTGCTCACCTAAAAATTTGGTGTTCCGTTACAAATAATGCTATCTTCTAAGTTGTGTATCCGATCCAGATGTAAACACCTGGAAATAAAAGCTGAAATGTTGATCTCTTGTCTCATATTCATCTTTTGATGTCAAACCCAAATGTTTTCAGTCTCCAGCAAAAATAAAGGAATCGGCCTCACTGTTCCAATACTTTTGGAGGGGAGTGTATATGTCATTTATACTTAATAGGTTTGGGCACATTAAGAGCTCATCATTTTCCTCTTCTCCTGTGTTTTATTTGAAGTGTTGATCCATAAGAAGATATATCTGTGGTTTTAGAATCCAAAAACCTTATCCCCGGTTTGCTGAACTTGCTTCATAGTGCAGGCGTCTGAGGCTTTGATACTTTCACAGTATTAATATAGAACCTAGACCTGATCTATAATCACGCTACACATGGACATCTACCTTTAAACTGGATGGAGATTTAAATGAAACAGATTTTCATTATTTTTTCCATATTTAATGTTTTCATATTAAAAAAAAAATAGTTAATGTAACTTTCGAAAAACCTTTTTCCTGTTTGGGTTTAAGTACTCGTTGCCATGACAACAGCTCCAGATGTATGTTAAACCAGGCGTTTACTGAACCCTGGAAACAAAATAACACATGGACGGACTCGGCATCAACAGAGACAGGATGAGACAGAAAACAGAATAATCTACATCTCTCTACATATGGGGGCTTTAATGACAAATACTGTTTGTATTTGTGTATCATTACAAATACTATTCAACACCGACACAAACCTGTGTGAGGTCAGTCGGTTGTGTGGTGGTGGGTGCTGCCAGTTTTTGGTTTAGTTCAGTTTTTAAGATTTGATTTTTAACATTTTGAGACAATGTTGGAAAAAAAAGATTTCTCACTTGAACCTATAGTCCATTCAACATGTTTTGTAGATTCAAAAAAAATCAAAAATATTTATTTGTTGTAACTCAGAAATGTGTGTACACAGATTTGCATTTCCACTGGTTTATACACATGAATAAGGTCTGTTACCATGTGTCCTTACAAAAATAATCCACACTGTCAACATCTCAGGAAACAGGGGGGGGGGGGGTCCAGAGGAAAATGTGTGGAGTCTCAGCAATAAATGGGTTCTGGTAGGCTGGATGTCATATCTTCCTGTTCTATAGAGAACTCTGCTGGCTGCCAGTGACACTCGATCAGAGCATCATACAGTTCCTCACTGACCTCCATGAACTTCCTGTTGGCCTCCACCACATCCAGCTCTGGACTGGGATCTACGACACAGGGACGGATGGTTAGTAAGAGCTTCACAGACGTACAGATGTGCGCAGAGGTTTGCATGTATGGCAATCAGGGTAGATACTCATCTGAACATCTCTCTCTGTGAAAGCAAAATGTTGAACTGTTCCTTTAAGCTTTTATTCTAAGACCATAAATCCTTTATTTTGGGGGGGTTGTTTGCTGTAGCAGATTATATTATCAGAGTTTAAATCACATTGTTCTCACTGCCTAATACAAACTGTACCAAACACATAACTGAACTCAAAGAAACAATCGGAAGTAATCACCATGGGAGCAGACCAAACAATCAAAGATTTAATTGATACACACGTCAATAAACAACATTCTTTCACTTCACTTTCAGCTCCAACTCCCAACACCAACCTTCAAGTCCATCGTCCTCCTGAGCGGCATCACTCTCCTAAAAAGAAAAAACACTTCATGTCAGTTAACAATGACTGACTGATGGGTGTCAACACTGGCTGTGTAACAGAGAGAGCTCACCTGTGGGGGAGGATACTGTGTGTAATCATACTGCTGGTAGTTGTAGCCATACCCTCCTCCGGTCTGGTCGTAGCCCCAGGAGGGGTAATACCCGGGGTACGCCTGCTGCTGGTACTGGTTGTACTGGTCATAGCTGTTTCTGTATCCTGAGCTGGGCTGCCATGACCTGTCTGAGTGCTGCTGCTGCTGCTGCTGCTGCTGCTGCCGGTTCCTTAAACTCACAAAGGAGAAACAGACACACTGCTGACCTCCACTAATCATCGGGCTGGTGCTCCGCGCACAGATGAATCAGCTTTCTGCCAAAAGGAGCAAAAGCCTTTGAGAAGAACTCACTTGTTAGCAGCCAGGCTGAGTCTCAGAGGTTTACTGCCCAGTCCCATGGCACCCTGACACTCCTCTAACGCCCGCTTCTGCAGCCGCTCATCTGGGAACTGAACGAAGCCACAGCCCCTACAGCGAGAGACACAGCAACAAAAACAAAAACTGAGTTTGATCTTGCAGCATCTCTAATGCTGCAATGAATCACAGCCTTTTCCCCCCTCCATGTCCCATGACCTGTCCTCTGTCGTCTTAAAGGCGTGCAGCCTAGCACTACAGGACAGTGGCCCATATCCATATCCGTTACAATAATATGATTATATTGTCATATTTTATGTTTCAGTTGTTTTTTCTTAGTTACATATACAATGAACAAAAATATAAAACACAACACTTTTGTTTTTATACACACACTTCTCAAATTGTCCTCACTAATGTGTTTAAATCTGTGTTAGACTGCGTCCTCACAACTACGTTTTCATTTTCATTTCGATCTCCATCCAGACTATCACACCTGAAAACACATACACACGACCATTCATGTACACTGAGCATGTGTGAGCCGGTGTAAACAGGAAGCACATTGTCTACTCTGCAGTTGGTTTGCTACAGAAAATTGACTTTGAACGAGGAACAGCAAAGACAGATTACTGCGCAGGTGTGACCCGGGCTGCTCACAATAAAAGGCCACTTTAAAATGTGCAGTTTTATTTTGAAAAATAGATATTTATTAGGAACTGAACTGTGTGACCTGGGCTACAGATGTGCTTTTTTCTTTGAGAGGGAGGGGTCGTGGATCAGAAAACGAATCAGTATCTGGTGTGAGCAACATCTGCCTCCTGCAGTGACACATCTTTGAACAGAGTTGATCAGGTTGTTGATTGTTGGACCGCTCCTCCTGACACGTCTGGTGAGTGAGAGCCTGGTTGGATTTACAGCCACACTCTCCGAAACAACTCTGAAGAAGTCTTACGATGGAGAAATGAGTGTTCATTTCATGGGAAACAACTCTGGTGGACACTCAGCTACCTGTTACCTCACAACATGAAACATCTGTGGGACTGTTTTGTGTGATAAAACCGCACATTTTAAAGCTGTCTCTTATACACATCTATGGCATGTTAATACTCACTTGGAGTTGCCCATGCTGTCCAGTACCACTTTTCCACCACGACAGGAAGGGTAGCGGTTGTAGAAGAACTCATAAAGCATCCCATCATCCACCTCTGGAGTTAGATCTCCCACAAACAGAGAATACATCTGACTGGGAACAAGAGCGCAAAACACAGCTTGTGGGTTTTTACCATTAAAGTCAGGAGTTTATTTAAAATAATAAATGTACCTTTATTTATATGGCAAAACAGTTACACATTGCTTCACATTAAAAACAAAGAATAAAAGTAATAAAATCAAAAACATACATTTAAAACAAGACAAACAAGAAGATATATGATGTGTCAGTGACAGGAGGAGTAATGAAGTCACACCCTGCTTCTCTATTTGGACTCACCCACTCTCCTGTTTCCCAAAGGTGGCTCGGTTTAACTTGAATCTTGTGGGCTGTGCGAAAGAGACATTTAACCTTCATCAACCATGACAAGAAAAAAAAAAGGTGGCAACCGTGAATCAACAATGCTCCTCATACCGGAGTGGCTCCTGGTAAAGCTTTTCCATTGATTTTGCGGAGACACCTCTCAGCCGTGGCCTCATCTGTCATCTCCACAAAACAGTAGCCCAGAGCACCCCTGGGTGATGACACACTTTTTAAAATAAGAGTAACATAACTGCAAAATGGACAGCTGCTTGTGGATTTTGCTCTCACCCCGTCATCTTGTTGCGTATGATCCGCACATTGACCACCTGCTCGCCCATGGTGGAAAAGGCTCTGGTGATGAACTTCTCATCCATGTAGGACTCCAGCTGCAGAGCAACGGAACACGCATTTATAAACTCAAACTAAAACCATGAAGGTTTCACAAATCTAAAAAAGGGGCTGAGATGGTCTTAATGCTTTTCTTGTCCCAGTAACATTTTGACATAGGTAATAAAATTTGGCATTGAAAACAAAAACCTGAGCTGAAAAAGATAACAATGGCATTGAAAAAGTTGTATTGGAAGAAAGTTGTATTGGCAATGGAAAAATACAACCCCAGCATTAAAAATATATAGAATGAATATTTCACAAAGTTGAAAGTGTTTACAGTGTGAATGCTGCGCAGCGGGGTTTGATGTAGACCCAGTCTGACGGGGTTTAGATGGGAGAAGAACCTGGTGCGGTTTACAGCAGACTCCACGACATGAGTCTCTGTTTGGGACTATCTCACCCACCGCGGAGAACAGGAGTGATAACCAACTGAAAACCTGGTGCCTTGGCTTGTGTGGAGTGCTACATGTAGCATCACCGGTGTGCTTAATAACCAGAAACAAACAGCAATCTTTCAACCGCTCGACATCGACGAACACGGCCGTATTAAAGCGCTAGTTTACTCTTAGCAGTTTTGAACTGTACTCCATTCATACGCCGCACTGGGCTTGTGTTAGCAAAGCTAACGCGGTGGCAACACTACGTTATTTTCCCGCGGTTAAAAAGTTGTAAACTACTCACGTTCCCCATCCATAAGGTGCTCATGGCGCTGCCGAAGGTCTGAACGTGAATTTACTGACAATGTAAACTATTAATTACGTTCAAGCTTTATAGGTGCACATGCTAACTACTAGCAGAGTAGTGAGGAAGAGACGTACAGCAACATTGCGTCCTTACGTCACTCGGTACGCGCTACTTCTTCTTCTTCTTCTGATGTTATCTAATGGCGGTTGGCAGACATCTTTTAGATGCGTTACCGCCACCTTCTGAAATGGAGTGTGGGTCCGAATGATTCCAAACAATTATACTTTATTCTTCTGCTGAGTCCAGTCTTTTCCCAAACTGTGAATATAGCTCAATACCCCACGTGCCCTGAATTCAATTGCAACAATAGTTTTGATTCAAGTTTGATATGCTCTTTTTGCAATTTGTGTTTAAGAACCCGTCTTTCCTGCTGATATTGAGGACAATAAACACTCGCATGTTCTATGGTTTCCTGTGAATTGCAATACTCAGTGCCATGTATGCCAGCTTTCTCTCATTTCTCCAACTTTCCTTTGGCTATCGTAGTAATGTCTATAATAGTAATGTCTGGCTTCCCTGTTCCATTCTTCTTGCCATTTCTTCACCATTTCTGATTTGATTATACTTTTGACTTTTACTGCCATTTACTCTTGATTTTTTTTAGTTGCATCTTTTGCATATCTGTCTGCCAGTTTGTTTCCGTCCACCCCTGTATGAGCTGGAACCCAGATGAATTTCACACTACGCCCTGGTTTGATCATTCTGAAGATTGTTTGACAGAACAATATCTTGTCTTTCTTCTGACTGTATATTCTTGACACTGGTATGTGCACTATGAGAATCCAAACCTATTAGTACTTTGCTTCGTTTGATGTTTTTCAGCTGAGAGAGCTAAGATCCAGCTAGAAGAATGGCCAACAGTTCCCCTGTAAATACTGCGGATTCTTTTGTTTGACATTACATCTAGATCCATGATAAATGCAGTCCCTATTCTATTATTAGCTGTCTTTGAGGCATCAGTGTATATCTTAAAATAATCCGAATAATGTCCCTCTATGTGTCTGCTAACTTCGATCTTATATAAAGTTTTCTCTTTTCTCTTTCCACCTGCAAAGCTGATCCTGGCATTGAGTCTCAAGGCCTGATACTGAATTGTATCCAACTTCTTTAACAATGTTTTTGCCTAATGATCATTTAAGCAGCATTAGTCTTGAACTGGTCTGATTAACCCAATATACAATTTTCTTTCTTTATTAAGCAATTTTTTTTTTGCATGTTTCAACAATTTTCCTAATATGAGTTGCCCAAGTAAGAGTTTTGTTGAACCACATACCCAAATATTTGAAACCCTCGACTCTATGTTTTCTCCATAAGGTTTAAGGCTAATATGTTCCTGTATTTTCCTTTTAGTGAAAAATACTTTGGTTTTGCCACTGAAAATCTCAAAGTGGGGGTTTTTACTTCACTCGGTACGTTTGAAGATGATTTTTGTCAGAAATGGGATTTATTATTTTGGTTTCATCATCCTTATCTATATGGCGCATCTATTTCCTTTGATTGTATTCATTTTATTTATATGTATTGTTCATATTTTACTATGTATCTTATTTCAGAAGTTAATCAATTTTCAGTTTTCGATTTTAATAATCATGATAAGTTTTAATAAGATGAAATTGAAAATGTTTTGAATAATAAAGCATTTGAAAACTAGTAAAAAAAAAAGTTAGAAATGGGATTTTTTTTTAAGATGTTGACTGGTTCAACTATCCATTAAGAAAAAAATCAACATATTTTGTACATATTTTATTTATTTTACATGGAAAATTCTACGTCCACCAATGAAAATGGACTTAAAAGAAACCACACATACAACAATTAAAAATAATCATTGGACACTATATTGATTTATTTCATGGAAGAACAGTAAAGAAATAAAACAGTAAAAACTTGTAAAGCCTTAAATATGTTTTCTTTAACATCTTTGTTGTTTGTGTTGTTTTCTTTTGTCCTTTTGGAAATACTCAGAATTAAATAATACTTTTATTCCATTGTCCTAAACTGTGATTGATTGTATCTTCCATATTCAGTGTCTAATAAGCTGTCTCACAACACCTCCACAGTACATATAGACTTCTGATGGAGAAACAGTGCACTAAAAGTGGTTCAGTTAATACACTCTGTTAATTCACCTGACTAAAACTAATGATGACACAGCCCTGATGAAGCAGCAGCTACAAATGCTGATGATGGAGAACTAATTAGATATGAGGCTGAACAGTACAGAGACGTGTGGGCTCACTATTTGGCAAGCAACAGGTCACAGTTGGCCTTATTATCTAATGTGTTATAATAGCTTATAAAATGATTTATAAAGTGTTAACAAGCTAATTAATAAACTAGCTATAAACCATTCATAAAGCCTCTATAATGGGTCTGATTGTAAAGTGGAGCCTGAACGTGTGTCGTACCAAGAGGTTTTTCTATTTTGTCCATCCTATTTATATCAGTGAGAGTACTACGTATTAAAATCTATTTAACAGCACCGTAAACTGCAGTTGACTCAACACTATGTTATATATAATATAGTGTTAGAACATACATGAGGATTTATTGCAGGACTCCTTAACTAGACTGTATTACTTTTAACTAGGGGTTCAAAATAAAATGGTAACTCAATGTATATTGTGTCTAAAAACACTGGAAACCACCTTGTGCAATGTAAACTCATCAGATTAAACAGAAGAAACACAGAAAAGACTGACTTCAGCGTCCTCAGTAGTGCTGGACTGTTAATGTTAAAAACCAAAAAAAAAAAAAAAAAAAAAAAACATTAAACAAACAAAATCTGTGTGTTCACTGAAGTTTATTGACAATTACAGAAACCACTGGATGAAGTCTGGTTCTGGAAGGAGAGCAGTGAAGACCACTGAGGAGACACGTTCCACCACAAACTAAACTGATTCCGGCCTCCGATACCTCAGATTAGACTTGTAGATAAATGATACATTTAGAACTATACAACCCCACTGTTCCTAATATGTGACACTTAATGAGCAACCCACACACATAAAAACATCAACATCAGCTGTCCTGCACAGGGTTGTAACACCATCTGCAAACTTGTAACACAAATTGTAAACTTGGTAGGCAAAGTATCTGTGTTTCACCAGCTTCTTAATGATCCTAACAACAACTTTCAAACACACGTTCAAAGTGTTGCTGTTGAAAATCTTATCGAGCCCCTCCCCCACGTTTCTAAAAGCCCCAAATTCCCAGGAAAAGTAAAAAAAGAACATGAGCTCAGTGTTGATTAGTAGATATAATAATCACATCAAAAACAAATCAAGGTCTACTGAATAAGTGTGAAACCTTCAGGCTGTGCACGAGAGAAAGAAAATATTTACTGACTGAATGAAACATCACTTCCACCCATGGATTATATAAATCAAATCTGTTAATACAGATCTCATTTTAAAATGTGCAGGTATTTCAAGGACTTCACCTGCACAGTACAAATTACATGACATCACTGAACATTCATTATGGAGTTTGTGAAAGGTTTGACTAAAAAAATAAAAATAAAAAAAAACCTCAAGGTGCACTTACTGCTGCTGTTTACCAGCAACTCAACCGAGCATACAACCAAACCATAAGATGCAGCTGAAAGTAGTAAGTACAGAGTACCTGAAGTCCTGAAAAATGTTTTTCTTGTGTGCAGAAGTTAACATCCACAAGTTATTATCTCGTGTGCACATCATTCCATCTTGTTTGCACAAGCTATTATTATGCACAAGTTATCTTGATCACAACAGATCCAACTAGAATCGCCTGCCTCCTCCACTCAGACTAGTTTCAGGTCACATCCCTGTTTATCGTTTGTCATAGAAAATATGAACCATTTGTGTAAAACTTTGTCACAATTGCTGTGAAGTCTTGAGTCAAGGCTAAAAAGTGTTTAGTGAGGTCACACTGACCTTTGACCTTTGATCACAAAAATCTAATCAGTTCATCTTAGAGTCCCAATGGACATGTGCCAAAGGTGAAGGGATTCCCTTGAAGACTTCCCAAGATAGTGTTCAAAGGGCCAACACCAGTCTCTGTGAGGTCACCTTCACCATGACCTTTGACCACCAAGTTCCTTCAAGGCATTACTGAGATATCTTGTCCATGAAAATGGGACAGACAGATGGACAACCTGAAAACAATGTGCCTCTGGCGCTGACTGTCGCTGTCACGGAGGAATAAAAACTCTTCAGCACTTCAGGACTCTGTCCGTACGTGGACCTTGACCTTAAACTGTCACCCAAACTTACAAAGTTCAGATCAAGATTCTACAACCTCTTGGAAATGCTAGCATGATAAGAGTCCAGCTAGATAAATGTTTAGACAAAAGTTTTAAACTCAATCAATCATTCAACCAATCAATCAATCATCGAAGGGCATGTTGGTGTGATCTGATACATGAGAAACCAAACCTCGCACCGCACAGCTTGTATGTAACATCACACACAGACCGAGAAGGGATAGTGACCGATTCTCCTACGACCAACTTAAATCAACATCAGAGGACGGTTTCAAAACCCTACCAGATCTTTACTGACGATATGAAAGGTTCAGTTCGTGTCCTCTCCACTGAGGGGCAGCTGTGTAAGGCAGTGATCCCAGAGATGAGTCGGATTCATTCTGTTCTAGTCTAGAGAACCACAAACCCCAATCCTCTGTGAGGAAACAGGCAACTGAACCAGACTGAGAACATTCATGAATAGGTGCACGCGAGATCATGGAGCCCGAACCGTCCGTGGCATGAACTGAGATGAACAGGCTAAAACCTACATGTATATAATGCTGTTAAAAAGATGGTGCAGACTGATTGCTTTCCAGACCTTTGAATCACCACTCAGCTCAACGATTTACTCAGAGATTCAAATGTGTCTGGCGGCTCATCGACAGCCGTTTCCCCCGGTGGAGAAACAATCAACCGACCGATGCTTTGTAGGTGGAACTAAGAATGATGTTATCTTCTTCTAGCGGTAGAAAAATGACATCACATCAGCTGTACAGGTTGTTATGAGTTGATTTACAGAAATCGCATTTCTTGAATTTACATATTTCTCTGGCGTACTTCTGTGTTGGCTGAAAACTAGGTCTATGAGACGGATACATCACTGAGAATGGCCGCCTCGTGGTTGTATGCCTCCGCCACTCAGACTAGTTTAACTTTGTGTATCCAGAGTCATATAAAATATTAACTATTTAATGGTGAAATTTTGTCATAATTGTGTGAAGTCTTGATTAAAGGCTAAAAAGTGTTTTGTGAGGTCACACTGACCTTGACCTTTAGCCACAGAAATCTAAGCAATTCATCGTTGAGTCCAAGTGGACATTTGTACCAAATTTGCAGAAGTTCCGTCAAGGTGTTACTCAGGTAGTGCATTCACAAGAATGGGACGGATGGACAACCCGAAAACAATATGGCTTTGGCAGTTGCCGCCGCAGAGGCGTAAAAATGATTAATGTGAATGTGATATGTACATATGCCGTAAGGATGTGAAAGATGACAAAAAATATGACATGATAAAACGCATTAAAAACTTCAGTAGGGGAACCATGTGTCATCGTTGATCTCAAGCTAATGACATACAGATCTTCACAGTACAGTGATCTTCTGTAGCGAAGAAGCTAACTACAGATTCAGGAAGACAATGGGTACGGGCTCAAATTAGGGTCAAAAAGGTTCTGAGCTTGTAAAATGATGTACAGAGATATTTCCAAAGTTTGTGGTTGTACATCAACCTTCATAAACCTGTGAAGAGAGCGAGAAAGAGAGAATGAATCCTGAATCTGATTGGACAATGACAATCCAATCACAAAGGAGAGTCCAATCAAAGGGCAGGTGGTTCTGTACCTTCTTCTCTGTAGTAGATTTTCAAGATGGACAATGTCAGGTTTATTTTTATTTGATGATGCTGTAGAAAATAATGGTGAACATTTAATGAGCTTTGTGTGTCTGCAAACACACTTGTGTCACAGAAGAGTCCACGCCCTCATCCATCTTGAAAACCTACTACACCTTTCAGGCAGAGAATGCCACGGAACCACATGCCCTCTGACCCAACTCTGCTTTGTGATTGGACTATTATTGTCCAATCAGATTCAGGTGTAAAAAACAGGGTAAAAACTCTTTGACCCTAATTTGAGCCCATAGATGTCTTCATTCTTAATCCAGAATACAAAGCTCTAAATTGGTCAACTGCTTCGCCAACCCCTCTGCTTTTAACAAAAGAACCTTCAGTCAGCGCCGATTTAAATCACTGAACAAATCGAAGACGTGGGCTGAGTTGCAGAGGTCTGGATCCGCTGCAGTACTACCACTGGGTCAAAATGGATACATCTTCAACAGCTGTGTGCAGGCAGCACATGTCATGGTTCTCCAAAGTGCAAAAATAATGATTGTGAGGAAGGAAAGCAGTAAGCCATTAATAAAAACAGAATCATCACAGATACTCTGTTAAATTAGCTTAATAGGAAGACATATTGTTCACTCCAGTTACATAAAGATTAGCCAAATATTATATTTCATGTGCAAGTTTGTAAGACTCGTTACACTGAGAAGTCAACATGTACAAACTGTATAGAGTTATCTATATGTTGAAGTCCCACATCTTTCATTGTGACTGTTTAGGGTTGATCGACATTAAGGGAACAATCATCTGTTTGGGAAGAATGTGATTACATTAAGTATCTTTAAAGCTGCACTAATCAATGTTTTGGATATTAAAGGTCTATATAGTACAAAGGTCTCTGTCCATGTGTTGTTTGATTATAGATCAGCTCTAGGTTCTATATTAATACTGTGAAAGTATCAAAGCCTCAGTCCACAGAGAAATGCACACAGCCTGTATTCAGAAACTGAGCCTTAAAACCAGCCGTCAGGACTTGTGAAACGCAGTCACCGCTTTCAGCCATGCCCCAAGCCCCGCCCACCTGGATCCACAATCCAACATTGCAGGATTTGGTTTCTCTGAGTGTTTTACCTGAAATCTGCTATATTTTTATTAGCTCACTCAGAAAACACTCAGCCAATCAGGAGAGAGGCTCAGAGCCTCCTCTCTTCTGATTGGCTCACTGAGCTGTTGTTGCTAGAGCTCCAGAGAGAAGCCTGACCCAATATTTTTAGCTTCTTTCAGTTCATCATTTTGGTTTTAGGATCAACACCTCCTCTTATCAACCTCATTTCCAACCCACCCAACACCAAATCAATAATGAACAAACAATTAATGCAGCTTTAAAGGGCCTACACATATAATCCACCCACACAGGTGTTTCAACAACTACCTCTTGTGTTGGGACATCTTACACTGTTTATCATTTTTGTAGTAGCATGTGGAGTTTGGTGACATCACATCATGTACAGCATAGCTCCACCCCATCTTAAAAAACTGACAGAAACACCTGCGTGGGCATGTAGGGCCTTCAACTGCTGTGTGTCATGAAGCACAATGGAAAATGTCTTGTTAGAACATTTCTACTGGTTTAAAATTTTTTAAAAATGGTAAACAAATAAGAAGTCCCATCACAGACCGTCTGTACAACTGACAACCTAACACCAGCAAAGCCAACCTAAAGATACAGCAGGAGGAAAGCAAACCATGTGAAGCAGTGTGTGCAGAGGAAGGTCAAACATGATGATCTGACTGAGTCTGGAGGACAGTGTGGAGGCAGCAGATCAGTCTAGAGTCCAGACGTGAGGAAGATGACGGTGAAGATGACGAGGTATATGAGCCTGCTGGGCCCAGCTGCTCCACACGCACACACGCACACACACACACACACACACACACGCACACACACACACACACACACACGCACACCACTCAGTCCATCTTCTCCTTGTGAACCAGTTTGGGGGCGTCCACAAAGTCTTGGCCGTTAAACAGGATGATGGCGGCTGTGATGGCGCTCGCAGCCCCCCAGAACATCACATAGGCCAAGGTCTCTGTCCACGTGTCACCTAGAAGACAAGCAGTATTCCATGATCCTGGTTTTCAGCCCATCACCTGAAGCTCTCAAACTTTCATTCACACCCTCCCACCCATCATCAGTTTCAGCTGAAAATATAGCTGCAGGTGGTGATAAGCCAGCTGCAGAATTTCATAGCCTCACATTATGACTGCTTCCCTTTATATCCCCTCACATCTCTGCTCGAATCGAAAAGCAGATTATAGGTCAGATATATAACCTCCTTAATCTGCACAACTCAACACCTTTAGATCATCTGAAAAATGAAGGGGAAGAGGATTTAAATGAACAGATTTCAGGTGCAAATTGGCAGAGATAGGAACTACTCATCATCCATTTGTCAACTACACGCTGTCGTACAATTCAGGACAATACACCGGCTTCATTGGTCAAAGGTCAGACTGTCTAGAATCAGACCGGGCTGAGATCCCACACGCCACAGGTGCAGGTAGGCCCCTGCAGGCCTACTACACATGCTCCTGCAGTCAATGTTTAATACTGTCTCTGGAAATCACTGGTGTTATCCCCTTTATAGCATTGAGGTTTGGGGCCTGTATTTAATTGTAGTCTGTCTAACCTGTTTGCTTTTAATATATAATATATGTATTCATATTTTAATTGTATAAGATCACATACTCTACACTTTAACTTCAAAATACATCACACACACATATAATTATTGTAAGGTGATAGAAATTTGAACATTTTAGTGATATTTCATAGGGGTGAACTCAGTCCTGTTAAATACTCTGGTTCACAGACACTGGAGAGAAACTGCAAAGTCACTGTTTCTAGTCCAGCGCTGCAGCTTTGGTGTGTGCATCTTCCAGTCACAGGTCATGTGTAGATGACTTCGACCATCAGGATGAGGATGCTCACATTCTGCTAACCCCAACCCCCATTGACTCCCATCAGTCCTTACCACAGCAGCCTGGGTTCAAATCTGACTCAGGCCTCCCTCTCTCTTCCCTAACTTTCCTGTCTCTCTCGCTGAGTGTCCCTGTTATAATAAAGCCAGAAATGGTCGAAAATTGTGTATAATTGTATAATGTATGTATGAAAAATGTATAATTGAGAGCGTGGCTGCTTTGAGTGACGGGTGGGTGTCGTCGCAGTTGGCTAGCTACTCACTGTCTGCTCAGGGTCACTGACTATGACCTCTCTGTTTGTGGTGTTGGTTCTACATGTAAATATCATGGTAAATGGACTTGCATTTATATAGCACTTTATATAGCAACTATATAGCGCTTTTCTAGTCTTAATGACCATATTACGTTCACCTGTTTTGTGAGGTCACCTTGACCTTAGACCAAACTCTAATCAGGTCAAGGTGTTACTGCAATATCGTGTCCACGACAACGGGACGGATAGACGGACAACCTGAAAGGCCTTTATGCCTCTGCGCCGGCTCTGGCTGTCGCCGAAGGAATTAACAGTCACTGGTGACTTTTCTCAAAGCCACCTGCACAGGTGAGACCTATTTCACTTCAAATTCTCAAATATGAATTTCTGTATCTTTACAAGGATTGATCACAGAAAAAGATAATGTGAGTATAGGTTGAACTTACCAGCCATGAGAAGACACACGATGCACATGGAAAACGCCACCAGCATGATGATGGGCAGCTGCAAACAGAACGGTGGATGAGATCAGCGGTCACGTTCACCGCTGCTGCTGATAACTGAGAAAACACTTGTGTACTGACCGTGAGGAACTTCCAGTCCTTCTGCACACGAAGTGGAGTGGGTCCATCTGTCTCATCAACAGCAAAGTTACCCAGAAACAGATCAATGGAGTCCTGAAACCAGCAAAACCACAGAGACACTGTGACTGGACTGAACACAAACACACAATCCCAAATCCTAATTATTTTATTATTGGGGCTGAACATGAAAGGTTAAAGAGGGTAAACAGACACACAGAAGAATAAAAAGAATTTTATGTCCGTCTTCATTTCCAAGAGACTGAAATGCAACTGGAACATTTTACCTATCTTGTTAAAAACATGTTGCTATAGAGGAGCTGTGTGGTTATTAAACCATGTGCAGTTACTGGGTGTGTTTGTTAAGTCAGTTGACAGCATATTCTCTTCACTGACAAATTCAAGGAAGCTTTGCGTTTCATTTATTCAAGAGAAGAGTTCTCGAAGTACTCTGATCAGCCACAACAATGAAACCAACTCACGCTGCCAAAACATCTCAGAACCATATTATTCCTTGTTGAATTGAAGAACTAAGAAAGTCAGGTGGAAGTAAAGGTAAATATTTCAAAATAAAAGCCAAGAGGATAGAATGGCCATCCTATGAAGTGTAACATTATGCACAGATAGACATGAAAAATATTTCATCAGAAGTGTGTGT
>NW_019524463.1:0-2927 GCF_002814215.2 Seriola lalandi dorsalis | reverse complement strand
CAGGATCTAAGCTTCTTCTCTGGTCCACGTCAGAGGAATAAACACATGATCAACACACTGTCTGTGCTATAGAGCGGCCACGCTGTCCTCTCGGCTTTCAGTGGTCAGGGTTTTAACGTTGTGGCTGTTGGTGTCTGAATTTCTTCAGTGATGATCGACTGTTGTGACAATAAAAATTTCCATATCAGTCGATATCGATATTTATTACGATAAATGCCACATCGTTATTTCTTTCAGGTTTAAAGGCTGATTTTTGCTCCTGAGTGAAAGTTGAAGAAACCAGACAGTCAATGCAAGATTAAAATAGAAATCCTTTTAAGTCATTTTTACTCAACAAAGTTCTGCAGTGTGATACAGCACACATGTAACATGACTGCAATATAAATAAAAAAATAAATAGATCAAGAAGATCTGCACTGTGTCCTGGTGCTGGCCGAGCCTCCACTAACACTTGTTTTAGCCTGTAATTTCCTACCTTCTGTGTGTTGTAACGGGTGATATTGTTTCAAATGATGAAACAGGTTTGTGGTGTCGCCTGTCAGTGCACATTGCTCTGTTTTTTGTCAGACCGTAAATAGCCAACATATCTCCAAACTACCCAGGTTGAGTGGCCTCTCTTGTTGACAATATCTTTGTCCTCCGAGCTGCGTTCTCCTTTTCCTGTCATGTCGCCTATTTCGCCTTATTTGCTTACTCCACTCCGACTTCAAGACCGTCAGCCACTGCGCGCGTCCGTAACCAATATCACGCGCTGGTCCGCATTTACACCTCTCACCGTGCATCCTAACCTGAACAACGTAGACCTCTATTCCTGCAACATGATTGGCCGTTCGTGATTTATTTGTTGGTGTGCTATAAGCATGGAAAATGAATTATATCCAACATTTTTAATGTTTCTAGGAAAATTTTCAAGGAAAATAATTTTGCGATATGGTTTAATCACCCAGCCCTAGTGATGATGTAACTACATCGTACCTGTCTGAATCCATCAGAGAAGTTGTTTTTGTAGTAGCGGATCATGGAGTTCCAGCCATCCATCAGCAGCCCCCACCTGGTCCTCTTCCCCGTCCTGATGGAGAGATGAACTGTATTAAACAGCAGCCATGGTAACGATACTGCAGCGGGACTCCAGAGTACAACACACGTTAGTCAACTGATATGTGGTGTGGGGCTGTTACAGTACTGTACCTTGTGAAGTCTGTTTTCAAGGCTCCAGTTCCTGCGTACTGTACAGCGCATGCATTGGCATTGTCAGCCCATGCTGGTTAGAGAGCACACACAGAGAACAGTGAGGACGCGCTCAGAGGCCCAGAGCTTCTACTAAAACACACCGCACATGCTAACGGCCGGGCCTAGAAGACAGAGGACTTACCGTTCTTGTAGATCTTCTCAAACTCAGCCTGCTCTTCAATCCGCTGGCCCACATTCAGCACCCCCATCCTCTGTCCACACACAGCCAGGACACACATACTGGTCAGTCCATAAGCTTTCCAAAATACAAACCAAACACATGGCCCAGTGGCTGGAAACATGTATTTAAAGAGGTATTCCACCTACATGTATCTTCTAACGTCCATTATCTTAGTATTTTTGAAATATTACAATTTTTGACGGAATGTTAAGCATCAAATTTGAAGTGTCACTCATCCTGTGATGAATAAAACACTTCTGGAGTTTAGGTTGGTTTGCCAAATTACTATTTTCAAGGTCAAGAAAAAATCTGATGCTTAATGCTTAAGACTAGAATCTCCGTCTCGCGGTTGTCTGCCTCCACCACTCAGACTAGTTTCAGGTTACATCCCTGTTTATCCAGAGTCAAAGAAAATATGTTGGTGAGAAAAGCGGTGTGAAGTCTTGTATTATGGCAAAAAAGTCAAAAATTGATTTGATTATGAGAGGTCAAAGGTCAAGGTCAGTGTGACTTCACAAAACACACTATCTATCTACCTGACTGTGGCCGGCACAGAGGGACAAAAAAAACCATAACAGCTATTGAACTCATGTCAGTAGAGAGTACATGGATGTGACTGAAAGCTCTGGAAAAAAGACAGTAAGTCTTCTCATTTCTGTTGAAACATGCTGCACATGGGCAGGACCTTAGGGCTGGAATTACAATTAAACCCTGCATTCTCAAAAGCATTCTATGATTGTTTTGCCATCCCATGAGGCTTAGCAGCAGCGGGGGTTAAAAGTACCTGGAGCTGAGACTGCAGGGAGCGTCGGGCCAGCAGGCTCTGGATGACATTGGTTCTGTCCAGGCAGTCCATGCAGTTACTGCGGAAGACTCCTCTCTCTTGGGCCACCGTCTTCCCCTCTGAGTTCACCATGAAGTAGCTGCACACAGGAAAAAAAAAAAAAAAAAACTCTGAATACTCCCTCACAGTAAACAGCTGCATATTGAGCCAGAAAAGCTGCCTGTTAAGTTACCCGTATTCATCTTGTATCTCAGAGACAGAATCCACTAAGATCTGGAGACGGTCCCATCGCATGTGGCTGCACTCTTTGTGGAAGTCGAAGGCGATGTAACTGAGGACGGAGGAGACAATGTCGCAGGATTAAAGTCCAACAGTCAGACAGACTGTGCAGAAACAGATAGATAGAACTCAAAACACTCAGAGCGTTTACATGCACTTCACAAACCGGTTACAGTTGGCTTTCTCTAGTAGACTGATCTGTAAATTCACTGCCTGTAGCTTCTGCCTCAAGGCGTCTCCATCAAAACAATAACAAAAGATGCAATTGGTTGATGTTGTGAAATAGCGTAGGGATCATGGGAGTTGTTGTCTTCACCACCATTACTGTAAGCTCCTCCCGGTTTGGCTTCCTTCAGTGTCAGTGGTTGAGAAAATCAAATAGACCCGCTGATTCTAACCGTTAAAAACACTGAATGAAGCAGTTTGACATTTAAAGTCAGAGTTTGAGCGACG
>NW_019524462.1:6150-6651 GCF_002814215.2 Seriola lalandi dorsalis | reverse complement strand
AGCAGCTGGCGTGTTGAGGCAGGTGCTCAGGTGAGTGACGCTGTGAAACAGAATGTAAATAATATTTCTCTCACACTGAGTTTGAGTCATTTAAAATAAAGTCAATGAAGTGAAGCCGTGTCACTAAACGCACACTCACACACACACTCACACACACACACACACACACACACACTCACACACACACACTCACACACACACACTCACACACACACACACAGACACACACTCACAAACGTGTTTAATATTATATTATAACTGAATCTTATTCATTAATATTCTCCGGTTGACTTTCCAAAATAAAAGAAGAATCAAAAACAGAACTGTTGCTCTCTGTTCCCTCGACCCTGACGACCAACAAAACACAGTGGGTGGAGTCAGGTTACAGCACCTGCACAGGTGAGTATCAGGTAATCACATCATCCACATCACAGTTCAGTTCAATCAGTATTTCATGTGTCAAATTAATATTATTCAATGATGCGTCTTTTATAAGTGTCT
>NW_019524462.1:4700-4765 GCF_002814215.2 Seriola lalandi dorsalis | reverse complement strand
ATGTTTCTGAAAACACAAACATGAAGATGTAGAGAAACACACACACACACACACACACACACACA
>NW_019524462.1:0-685 GCF_002814215.2 Seriola lalandi dorsalis | reverse complement strand
CTGCATGCACGTTTTAACTTCCAGTGCTGTAAAATTGATGGAAATGGAAATATCCCTGACGACAGGCAGCGGATCATCAGGGGAGAGAAGTTACTCGTTTAGTTTCTGACACAAAACATTCATTTCATTCAAAGCCACAGTGGCGGGAAAGTAACGCAGACCTTTTATTTAACAGCATCAATCCCAGTGTCAAAATAAGATACTCCATTAATCCAGCAGCGTGAAAGTGTATTTATCATCAGAAAAATAACTATAAAAAATAAAAGCACTTACTATACATGTATGTGTGAATATCTATATACCTATGCACGTGCTTAGACACCCCTGAAGTGGACCGTACCATTTCTTCACCTTGTCTTCCTGCCTCCCTCCGTCAGTGGCTCTGTACAAGGAAACTGAGACACAGGCGCCTAATGTTAGCTAGTTACAAATTTTATTATTTTATTTATTATTATTTATTTTATTATTAATCATTTTTAGCTCTATGTTACAGTTTAGCTAAAAATAATAATATAAAATGATAATGATTGCACAACCCGCCTACACATTCTTTTGTTAAAGATATGAATGGATGGACTGTGGAGGCCTAAAACTGCCATTATAATTCATAAATAAAGGAGGAGAAAGTACAGATCATTTAAAAGTAGGGACGTCCTGATGATCCTGATCTGTCTTTTAATATCAA
>NW_019524461.1:23726-29569 GCF_002814215.2 Seriola lalandi dorsalis | reverse complement strand
ATAAAAAGTCATAGTATAGTAAGGCATAAAAAGTCATAAAAACGTCATAGTATAGTAAGGCATAAAAAGTCATAGTATAGTAAGGCATAAAAAGTCATAGTGTAGTAAGGCATAAAAAGTCATTAAAAAAGGTAATAGTATAGTAAGGCAAAGATAGTCATAGTATAGTAAGGCATAAAAAGTCATAAAAACGTCATAGTATAGTAAGGTATAAAAAGTCATAAAAAGTCATAGTATAGTAAGGCATAAAAAGTCATAGTATAGTAAGGCATGAAAAGTCATAGTATAGTAAGGCATAAAAGTCATAGTATAGTAAGGCATAAAAACGTCATAGTATAGTAAGGCATAAAAAGTCATAGTATAGTAAGGCATAAAAAGTCATAGTATAGTAAGGCATAAAAACTCATAAAAAGTCATAGTATAGTAAGGCAAAAAAAAGTCATAGTATAGTGAGGTATAAAAATTCATGATATGGGTTGTCGTATAGCTCAGTTGTTTGAGCATCCGCATCGGACAAGCCCTTTCCTGCATGTCATTCCCCCTCTCTCTGCCTCCCCATTTCCTGTCTCTCTCCACTGCTCTATCAATAAAGGTACAAAAACTCCAAAAAAAAAATACATTAAAAGTCATAATATTGTCAGGTATAAAAAGTCATAGTATATTATGGTATAAAAAGTCATAATATTGTCAGGTATAAAATGTTATAGTATATTATGGCATAAAGTCATAGTATAGTAAGGCATAAAAAGTCATATTATAGTAAGGCATAAAAACACAATAGTATATTATGGTATAAAAAGTCATAATATTAGCAGGTAGAAAAAGTCATAGTATGGTAAGACAAAAAAGGTCATAGTATGGTAAGACAAAAAAGGTCATAGTATAGTAAGGCATAAAAAGTCATAAAAACGTCATAGTATAGTAAGGCATAAAAAGTCATAAAAACATCATAGTATAGTAAGACAAAAAAAGTCATAGTATAGTAAGGCATAAAAAGTCATAGCATTTTAAGGCATATAAACACAATAGTATATTACAGCATAAAAAGTTATAGTACAGTAAGCTATAAAAAGTCATAATATTGTCAGGTATAAAATGTTATAGTATATTATGGCATAAAAAGCCATAGTATAGTAAGGCATAAAAACACAATAGTATATTATGGTATAAAAAGTCATAATATTGTCAGGTAGAAAAAGTCATAGTATGGTAAGACAAAAAAAGTCATAGTATAGTAAGACAAAAAAAGTCATAGTATGGTAAGACAAAAAAGGTCATAGTATAGTAAGGCATAAAAAAGTCATAGTATAGTAAGGTATAAAAAGTCATAGTATATTAAGCCATATAAAGTCATAGTATAGTAAGGTATGAAAAATTCATAGTATAGTAAGACATAAAAAAGTCATAGTATGGTAAGAAAAAAAAGTCATAGTATAGTATGGTATAAAAAGTCATAATATTGTCAGGTATAAAAAGTCATAATATTGTCAGGTATAAAATGTTATAGTATATTATGGCATAAAAAGTCATAGTATAGTAAGGCATAAAAAATCATAGTATAGTAAGGCATAAAAACACAATAGTATATTATGGTAGTAAAAGTCATAATATTGTCAGGTAGAAAAAGTTATAGCATAGTAAGGCATCAAAAGTCATAGTATAATAAGGCATAAAATGTTATACTATAGTAAGGCATAAAAACAAAATAGTATATTATGGCACAGGCATAAACTGTTATAGTTTATTAAGGCAATCACAATAGTATATTACAGCATAAAAGGTCATAGTACAGTAAGGTAAAAAAAAAAGTCATAGTATAGTAAGGCACAAAGGTTATAACATATTAAGGCATAAAAACACAAGAGTATATTATGGCATAAAAAGTCGAAATATAGTAAGGTATAAAATGTAACAGTATATTAAGGCAAAAAATGTTATAGTTTATTAAGGCAGACAATCGCAATAGTATATTACAGCAGAAAAAGTCATAGCATATTACGGCATAAAAAGTCATAGCATATTACGGCATAAAAAGTCATAGTATAATAAGGCATAAATGTTATAGTATATTAAGGCATAAAAATACAATAGCATATTACAGCATAAAATGTCATAGTATAATAAGACAAAAAAATTCATAGTATAGTAAGGCATAAGAATGTCATAGTATATTAAGGCATATAAACACAATAGTATATTACAACATAAAAAGTTATAGAATTGTAAGGTATAAAAAGTCATAGTATAGTAAAGCATAAAAAGTCATAGTATATTAAGGCATATAAACACAATAGTATATTACAACATAAAAAGTTATAGAATTGTAAGGTATAAAAAGTCATAATATTGTCAGGTAGAAAAAGTCATAGTATAGTAAGGCATAAAAAGTCATAGTATAGTAAGGCATAAAAAGGTCATAGTTTAGTAAGGCATAAAAAGTCATTATATTGTCAGGTATAAAAAGTCATAGCATAATAAGGCATAAAAAGTCATAGTACAGTAAAGTATAAAAAAGTCATAGTATAGTAAGGCATAAAAATTCAAGTTCTGAGTTTGCTTACATGTCATGGAGACAGTTAAGTTTTTATCACTATGGAATTTCTATGAAATATACAGGATATTATTTACCCTACTACTTTCATCTGAGGGTTGCAGATTAAGATTTTACTCCCACATAATAAGAGATCATAAAATACCGGTCGTCTCTTGTAAAAAAAAATCTTTCATCTCAAAAAGGTTGACGTTTCAGGGATCCTGTAAAACAAACTCGTTTCAGTTTGATGACGCTGGTTTAGGTAGATTCTTATAGGAGGATGCTGTTACCTTTGGCTAGTTCTTTCCCTCTGTTTCCAGTCATTGTGCTAACCTAAGCTAAGAGGCTGCTAGCTTGTTAAAGGAACTTTAACCTTGAGAGAAATTAACAC
Organism: Seriola lalandi dorsalis; assembly: GCF_002814215.2. Taxonomy (NCBI): domain Eukaryota; kingdom Metazoa; phylum Chordata; class Actinopteri; order Carangiformes; family Carangidae; genus Seriola; species Seriola lalandi. Next base: position 26,645 of record NW_019524461.1, on the reverse strand, counting down.
AAATTTAACGTGTCTGTATCCTGTAATTACGACTTGTGGCCACAGTGGGTGCTGTTCAGAAAAAGTTACGAGTGTCACTTTATGTGACTGAAATAAAACTCTAATGTCACATCAGAGTGAGCGATGTGGTGTGTTGCATCGGAATAAAATTGTTCATATTTATGAGATTTTATCAGGGGGGGAGAATTTTATAAATGAGAGTGTTTCGGTGAATCTGTCCCTGCATGGGTGGGGGGGTGGTGGTGGAGAGAGAACAGACAATCTGCAGGTAATCAAGCAGCCAATGATCTGCCTCTGATCTTTTTTGGGAAATCGACTCACTAGCGTCTCCCCCTGTGTCCTGTGTCATTTCCTTTTGAAGTGATCAGCCAGTGATGATCAGTGATCTGGCTGCGTGTTGTAAAGAGCTCTCAGCAGGCACTTTTAATTACCAGGGGTGGGTGGGGAGGCTGATTCTGGCGGCAGAGCCCACCCCGTCTGGTTTTTATTTCCAACTGCAGACTGACTGTAAAACAACACGACCAGCGCTGTCACCCAAAACCAAAGCTGCTCATGTACAAACGTAGCGCGGGCCCTGATTATCATTCTGTGTCAGGCATGTGAGCGACAGTTGCTCTGTTTTTACTTACCCTCCCCTCCCCCCTCCTCCGCCTCCTCCTCCTCTCTCTTTCCTTTAAGTATCTTTCTGCACACATAAAAACTGATGTCAAGTGCACACGCTACATGCTCTATCTCAGACAAATCAGAGCCAGGTGTGTCCGGCTGAGGGAGTTCATATTAGAGAGATATTACAAACATGTGTGTGTTCTGTGTGTCCTCATCATTTAGATCTGTGTGTAACAGTAAGAGGAGGAGAGAGGAGGAGAGAGGAGAGGAGAGAGGAGGAGAAGAAGAGATGAGAAGAAAAGGAGAGAAGAAGAAAAGAACAGTACAGAAGAGGAGAGAAGAGGAGGGAGCTGACACTCATACACTCAGACAGTCCTACCCCCCCATCAGTGGACTGTCCCTCTACACCCACCAAGTGAAGACCAGTGTTTCTGAGCATTTTCAAAATATAAATAAAATTAAAATTTATTTCTGTTGTTTCATAATATAAATGCAAAACTGCCTTTGTCATTTTCTTTTAAAAACTGTTGAGGAGACTTGCCACCCACGCTGATGTCTACCTGTCAAAGTGGGGACCTCGAGAGTGTGTTAGTGTTGTGGCAAACATACTGGGAACACGGACTGTAAATAAAGATGGACGTCGCCTCTGTGACCTCACCCACAGGTTTCTGTAGCTCAGAGTGAGCTGCTCCACCATCACCATCTTGGCAGTGTCTGACTCCGCCCTTAACTTCCAGCTAATCCAAATATGGTCAAAGAGGCGGGGCATGTGTGGAGCCGAGACTTCGGTGCATGACATTGTTTCACCCACCTGTCACTCAAAGAGTCCACGCCCTCAATCCTCCATAATTTTAGTACTTAATAAAATGTAAACAGGTGAGTTATATAAACAGGTGTCATGAAGGAGGAAATTAGCTCCAGAGACCAAAACTGTTTTTGTACCAGGCTGTAAACATGTTTATTTCTGCTGTAAAGTTGGACATTTTAACATGGGAGTCTATGGGGACTGACTCACTGTTGGAGCCAGACTCTAGTGGTCGTTAGAGGAACTGCAGCTTCTGGTTCTTCAGTGTTGATGCTTCATGTTTCAACCTCGGAGGTTGATGCTTGACTGGGACACGAGTTGATACAAAGGCAGCAATTAATTTCTCACAAATCAACAGTTAATCCAGAACAAAGACAACACAACGTCTTCCTGTTGGCTCACAACATGTCAGTTACCTTTGACATGAAAAGTCTATTTGGATTTATAAACCTCATTGTTAACCCTCTGAGGTCTTTATTAATGTCTTTGTGATAATACATGTTTGAATCTGTCGACTCTCCAATCTCTGGTTCATATTCTTGCAAGATCATTTGACTCACAGCCGGAGCTAGAAGGCCAGTACACAGGTCTCTAACATTTGGTTCAGTTGGTTTCATTTATTATACATTTTATATATTTTATTATACATGTATCTACTATTTTACTCATTTACTCATTGTGCTTTTTTTAGGAAGCTGAGACTTTGATAAACATATTTCAACTCATCCACGTCAGTAAAGGTTTGTTTTCATAAGAGATTTGAAGAAGTGCAAAAATCAGGCTTCAGTTTTTCGGCATTTGGGGAAAATGATCTGTTTACACAGTGATCTGAGACGAAAGGGACCTGATATAAAACACTTGGGTATCATGTTATATTATCTTATGCAAGTACATTTTAAAAAGGTCAATTTAAAAGAATGTTTAAAAATTGAGAAAATACCTTTCGACCTCAGAGGGTTAAGTGGTTTTTCTGTTTTCCAAGTGACATTCAATCAGACACTGTTTACCTGCAGCACTGACCCGCAGAGGACACACCTGTCTGGGAAGATGACATGAGCTGCTTCCTCCTCCTCCTCCTCCATCACTTGACTCTCACTCAGCTGTGTAATCCTTCTCCTCCAGGTCTGTATCAGATGACACAGTTAGAAGGATCAATGATGTTCTCATACAGGAAATAATAATACTGTTTTCTTATTTATTTATTTATTTTATGGAAAAATATAATTAAATAAAAAACAAATATTCACTTTCTTGCTGAGAGCAGGATGAGTTTTCTAACCTCTGGATTCAGAGATTTTGGCTCTTCCTGTGTTTCCGGTCTTTACGCCTCTCATCAGACTCTCGCTGAGAAAGTGAACAAGCACATTTCCAAACTTTCCTCTCTGAATTCAACACATGACTCGTGGTGGTAAATATGTTAGTGGATCAGTGTCAGCAGGCAGAAGCATTCCAGCTCGCAGTGAATACCAGATGTCAGTTTCTGTTGTTTGATTCTGAACCATCTAAAC
>NW_019524461.1:21618-22869 GCF_002814215.2 Seriola lalandi dorsalis | reverse complement strand
AACAATAAACACACTACAGTAATTAACAGCAATTAGGGAACTTTTTGCCAAGTATTGTTTTCATCAGAATGTATATGATCCCAGAGAGACTGAAACTGTGTGTGTGGTTCGGTTCAGCGTAAGTGAAGTTTCAAACCATTTAAAAGACCAAACTTCAACATGAAGCGACGACCTGCTTCATATGGAAATATAATCATTTAAATAATGAATTAGATATGATAGATAATAACAGCTTTTACTTTTTAAACCAACTTTAATCTGGTTTTAACCCAGAAATAGTCAATCATTAATCAATCATCAATCATTCATCAATCATCAATCATCAATCAATCATCAATCAATCATCAATCATCAATCAATCATCAATCAATCATCAATCATCAATCAATCATCAGTCACAATCAGACAAAAGGCCCTGAAGTTGACCAAACTAATTGCAGCAGTAACTTCCTCATGTGTCAGAGAATTCTCGAGAATGACAAGATGACAGGACGACAGGCTGACAGTACGACAGGACGACAGTACGACAGGACGACAGGACGACAGGACGACAGGACGACAGGCCGACAGGACGACAGGACGACAGGACGACAGTACGACAGGACGACAGGACGACAGGCTGACAGGACGACAGGCTGACAGGACAACAGTACGACAGGCTGACAGGACGACAGGCCGACAGGCCGACAGGACGACAGGACGACAGGACGACAGGCCGACAGGACGACAGGACGACAGGACGACAGGACGACAGGACAGACAACGAGGCACGAAAATGAAGGAAACTGGAAAAAGTTCAGGGGAAAGTTTCAGGAGATTTCTTCTTCCTCTTCTTCCTCTTTTTCCTCTCAGTCACTGTCATCCTTCCTCTTCCTCCTGATGCACTCTGATCACAACAGCTGATTTACTGCCCCCCCCCTCCTGCCCCCCCCAGGCCAAATATTTCCTCTCCCTCTCACAGCCAATCTGCCACAGAGAGACCCAGAGCAGAAACGCCTCCGTTCGCCGCCATAGAGACGCCACATTCCAGTCCTTTGTCCTGCCCCCCGCCCTCAGCAGCTGCCTCAGACACCCCCGCCCCTTTTTTATATCTCACCTTGTTGTGTGGGGGGAGTGATGGCCGGGCCCCTCCCTGAGCATCACACACATTCCTTCCTCTCTGCCCCCCCCCCCTCTTGATTGCTGCCCCCTTCTTCTGAAAAGGACGTGCACGTTGTTTAATGCCCCCCCCCCGAGACAATGGACCACTTG
>NW_019524461.1:7275-21171 GCF_002814215.2 Seriola lalandi dorsalis | reverse complement strand
CCCCCCCCCCCCCGCCATTACAACAGCTGCAGTCATAATGAATATTTTTATAATAATGAATCAACAATATGAAAAATAATAAAAATATAAAAGAATAAATATCATAAATATTTTTTGTTAATGTCTGAAAAAAAAGTATCATCAGAAACTTTGACACTGAAGCAGAAAATAAATCTGAAGACATTTTAATTTTTCTGTTATTCTATATATTTTACAATTCATACAGTTTATACGAACAGATTCATTTGGTTTAAATGATTATTTTACTTTCCTGCTCTAATGATGCGTCACGTTGTTTGAGAGGATCAAATCAAACCTACGCACATCGAGCCTCCGTGTTTCTGTATCACTCAGTATCATAAAATATATTATATTATTTTCAGATTCCAGTAAATAATGAAAAACATGAAACACAAAATAAAAGAGGGTAAAATGTGCCACTAATGTTTTAAACAACAACAGAGCGGGAAAAAAAAGAGTTCACCAAACAAAAACAAAACAAAGCTTTTTCTTTGGTGATGAATTATTTCCTATTTATATGAACATCATGAAAAACACTGAGAATATTTCTGTGAGCAGAACATCTGTCACGTTTTGTTACCAAAACATCACCCACGTGTGTTTATTAGACTGGGAGCGTCCAGATGTGTGACTACTGACATCTGGAAGCGGTAACGGAACAAAGCGGACAATAAAAATGCAATAACTTATTCATAGAACATAAATTATTATTTCCATATCAAATATTTACACATGGTACCTTTGAACATCAGTGCATTACAGACAAAATCATGTTTCTTCAACAAAAACCGAAGAGTGAACTGGTGAGAGACCCTGACGGCGGCTGTGTCTCGTTTTAAAGAGCTATTTGTACGTTTTTGCTAATGCTACGCAGTTAACGTTAGCATTAGCAACTGTTTACTGACCAGTCTAAAATAAACGTTGCAAGTTCAGCATCAAACTTCATTCCTTAAATTACAGCAGAGATGGAAACATTTTCTTCTATTTCTATAACTTCTTTTCTTCTACTGAAGTTAGCATGCTAACCAGCTAGCCCTGGCCCGTTTCGTCACTTTCCGATACCGAGTCACTGCAGCATCCAGTCTGTCCAGCTGCTCAGAGGATGTGTTACAAACTCTTGTGTTGTAAATGCAACCGTGGCTGAAGCTCTTGGCGTGACTGGTGAGTAAACGGATGCTAATGCTAATGCGAATGTTAGCTACGTAGCGATAGCAAAACTTACTTAATAGCTCCTTTAACGGGCTTCACGTTTTCTCTCCTAGATGTTCCCTGAGTCTGAGGCCGAGTCAGGTGGAAATCTGCTTTTTCTTCTTCAGATTTCACTCGTTTATTTGTTCCTTTGTGTTTCCGTCAGATTTCGACCGTGAACTGAATCTGTCGGTTTCGCTAATTATTGATTGTGGTGAATTTGAACACACACTTTAAAACAGTGGTTCCCAACCTGTGGGAAATTGTATTGTGGGATTGTTAGCAGTCGTGTTTGAGTTCATGACACATGATTAAATTCTGTCCTTAAAGACCTTAAAGTCTTTGCAGGTGAATATATTGCGATGTAAAGTAAACAGTGTTTAACGTGTTCTCTTGGTTTTTGTCTGTTTTATTTTCTTTTTATGAATTTATGTTTAACTTTCATTGTTTCACTGTGTTACTTCTTCTAGTGGATGTAGTTTTTAAATTGAGTTTTACTGATGGAGTTTGAAGTTTGAAGGTGTCACAAGACGGCCGACAAATAACTGTAAAACAGATCAGTTTGATCAGATCAGACTTTAATTATAAAATATACGTATATATATATATATGTATATAAATAATGTTATACAATGTCTTAAAACAAAAAGATCTTTAACAGCAAATGTTTTAAAACTCTTCATTGTTTTTATTTGTTTTTTTTGTATTGAGACTAAATCACTGTAAAACTGTTTCACGAAGGTTTAAGTCGTCGCTGGCCGGAGCACCTCAGGGTCCGATGTGGGTCACCAATATTTTTGAGATTTTTCAAGTGGCCATGAGTCTGAAAAGTTTGGGAACCACTGATCTAAAGGTTTATCACATTGTCAACCTGCTTTAAATGTAGGAAAACACCATCTTTTTAATGTTTGACTTATATTTATTTGTATATTCTGCCATGTTTTGTACCTGGATATTTTTTCTTTTTAAAAAAATGACTGTAAAACTATATATATATTATCCATATATTACATGTTCATATAGACGTATTATTTCAGAACAGTGGCTGTAAAAGGATAAAAGTGGCACAGATTGTTTTCTGTGTCGTATTTAAAGAAATAAAAACAGTTTGGAAATGATTAGCTGTGATGCCGTGAGTTAGACGAGAAGATCAGCTCTCACTTTATCTTACAGTATAAAAATAATATTTATCTGATCAGACATTTTCAGACACTGCGGAGTTAAAGGCGACCAGGTGTGAGCAGATGTTTCCTCAGGACAGGAGCAGAGCGACAGAGAGAAGTTTGAGGTATCAGTGTGACTGTCTCCATCCCGCTAAATAAACCAGGTGAGTTCTGTTTGTCTCAGGTGCAGCCTCGGGGGGGGGGGGGGGGGGGGGGGGGGGGGAAACCACCACACCTGTGGGCTCCACTACCTGCAGCCACAGGACTCCACCACCATGTCCTCGTACTGTTTGTACACCACGTTGTTCCCTGAGTCGATGTAGAGGATGCTGATGGGGCTGAGTTTGGAGGGGGCGCAGCAGCTGGGGGGCATGTTGCTGGGGTTCATTGAGTTCATCAGAGTCTGGATGATGGCGTGGTTGGTGGGCTCCAGGTGGGAGCGCAGGGGGAAGTCACACACCCCCTCGCAGTGGTACGCCTCGTAGTCCAGGGGGGCGATGATCCAGTCGTCCCACCCCAGGTCTCTGAAGTTGACGTGCAGCGGCTTCTTGCTGCACCTGGACTTGGACTTCTTGCCGTGTCTCTTCCCGTGGCGGGTTTTGGACGCGGCCGTCCCCCTCCTCCTCCTGCTGGCTTTGACGCCAGGCCCCCGCTCTCTGGCCTTCCTCTCGAGGCCCAGCAGCGCCCTCCCCTCCCTCCTCTCGCTGAACAGCGTCTGCCTCTTCTTGGACCTGGTGAAAACCACTAAGATGGCTTTCTTCTGCTGCGGCCGGCCGTGTCGGTGCAGCCCCAGCAGCTGCAGGTCCAGCTCCCGCTCGGGGGTGTCCAGCACGGCCCTGAGCTCCAGGCAGAAGGGCTTCCCCCGGCTCAGGTGCTGCAGCTCTTTGAAGATCTCCCACACGTCCAGCACCTCCCACTTCGGCCGGTGGGAATCCTGCAGGTCCAGCGTCTTGGAGTCGAGCAGCTGCTGGTCGTGGCAGGAGAGGAGCTGGACGTCGACGGGCTCCGTCTCAGATATCCTGAAATTCCCAGACACTTTGGTGTATATCCTGAGCTCGGCTCCCAGCACCTCTGCTTTTTCAGAGAGGGTTGAGACGTCGAACAGATACCGCTGCCTCCTCAGAGGGGAGAGTGGGAGGTCATCTGTGGAAAGCATTAAAGCAGCAGGTCAGACGCATTCTCACGGAGATGATGTGCAAACCACAGAGACGTGGAATCTGACAGGAAAGATCCACGATAGTCTGCAGCCAATTAATGTGAGAGACAAACTGAGTCAGTCCTACACACACACACACACACACACACACACACTTTTTGCATTCCTCTCAGTTACTCAGAGACTTTTATATATGAAACTTACACCTGTCTGTTAACGAGCCGCCGTTTAAAGGTGATCACATGACGGATCGTTCACTAGATTTATTTGAATGGAAGAATTCAGAGGTTGTAACTGACCCAGACACATTCAAAAAACATCAAGTTTAAATTATTAACCGTTTGGTTTTTGTCTCAATAAGCACAGTATTCTGAAAGTTTAGCAGTAATATCATAGTTGTATTTATTTGTGTAATAATATTAATCAGCTGTTCAGTTTTGTTTTGTGTAGGACACAGAATCTTCCTTCAGTTAAAAGAAGCAGGATTTATTTCTTTTGCTGCTTATGATGAACAGACTGAAGACTTCCCAAAATAACTGCTTTATTTCTTCTGTGTATTTTCTTTTGCATTAAAATGAGCAGTTCGTTGTTTCTGTTGTTGCTATGGGACAAAATCTGCTGCATATTTTTGTCTATTTTCAACTAAAACTTGCAGCCGGCTCCAAACTGTCACCATGACAGCATCATGTGCTTCACGCCGTGAGCTTGACACGTGCAGAAGTCAACAACACAGAGATTCAAACTAAGTAAGTTTTGATTCTTTTATATAAAAGTTATAAAATATAAAAGTTCAGACAGTAAAAATACAGCTCATGAAAAAATTACTTAAGTTTCACTGAGCATGTGAACGGAAGGAGATTTGAGCCACATGTAAAAAAAAAAAAAATTCAAAGATTTTTTTGTATTTTTTTTTATTAAAATCAGAAAAATCTGAAATAAATCAGAAAAATTCAGAATAAGTCAGAATTCAGATTCTTTGACTTTAATTTTTTCTTTCTTTCTGATTTTCTAACTTTAATCTCAGGATCGAGTTTAATCTGAGACTTTAAATTCAGGATTCTGAGATTAAAGTCTGATTTTAATCTCAGATTTCTGAATTTAAAGAGAAAAAAAAAATCACCTGTGGCCCTTATCCTCTTCCGTACATGTGCAGCATGAGTGTCATCCCTCCAGCTTGTCTCTGATTGGAGGAATGAGACGTGTTGCGCCGTCAGTCTGTCCTACATGGACCTACCTTGTCCACTGTCCACGAAACTGGCGATAGTGTTGGCAGCTTTAGAGGAGCGGAAGAAACTGGCGTTGAGTCCCAGTCTCTCCGCCGTGGAGAAGGTCTTGTAGATGGACAGCATGTAGTCATGAGGCTCCACCGCCTCTTTGGACGTCGCCCTGTGGTTTCTGTCCTCGGATGGTGGCGCGTAAAAGTCCTTGAAGTATTTAGAAGCTTCCTGTCCATCAAAGATCTTCGCCACTTTGCTGCTTTCTCTCTTCGGAGGGAAAATAGCCAGAGCCTGAACCCCGGGGGTTTCCCAGAGGAGCAGCAGGGCGGCGCACAGGACAGCGAGGTGGTGGAGATCCATCCTCTGGTTCTCTGTGCCGGATCAGAGCCGGAGCTGCGGCCGGGGGACCACGGGCAAAGCCGGAGCTGAACTCTGCATCCACCGTGCAGCGGGAGGCTGCTCCGCAAAGTGCGCACCGCTCCGGAGGACAGGCGGCGCAAAGTTAAAGAAGGGGGCGAGGACACGCCCCCACCGAGCTGTTATCACTCAGGGTAAATGGAGGGCGCAAATTAAGGCTGTAAAACTAATTGTTCCTCTGTCGGCCGTCACCTCCCTCCTCCTCCTCCCCCTCCTCCCCTTCCTCCTCTTGGGAGACAGATGTGAAGATGCGCGTCCTCTGACGCGCACTTTGTTTTTCTGACATAAATCTTATTTGTGCAAAAATAAAACGTCTCTAAGAGTTTTGAGCTTTCAGCTGCAGGTTGAAAAGTTTCTCTCTGATCAAACAGGAGTTCAAACATCAGGCAGCTCGGCCTCAGGGTTTCCCGCGGTGTCTCCCGCCCTCTAGTGAAACTCTGAGGCAGTGCAGAGCAGAGCTTCCTTCAGCACCATGGACAGAGTCTAATAAAAAATAATTAACTTCATCAAGAACTAGAATCACCTCCTCGTGGTTGTATCCCTCCGCCACTCAGACTAGTTCCAGGTTACATCCGTTTATTCAGTCAGAGAAAACATTCAATAATAATAATAAATATATTCAAATATGAACCTTTTGTGTGAAATTTTGTCATAATTGCTGTGAAGTCTTGAGTAATGGCTACAGTGTTTTTTCTGAGGTCATACTGACCTTGACCTTTGACCTTTAGCCCCCAAAATCTAATCAGTTCATCCTTGAGTCCAAGTGAATGAACGTTTTTACCAAATGTTCTGTGAAGGTGTTTCTGAGACATCGTGTCCACGAGGATGAGACGGACAACCTGAGAACAACATGGCCGCCGCTCTGACCGTCCCGGTGCGGAGGAATAAAAACAAAAACAACAACAACAAAGACGTATTTAATCATGAAAAATAGAATTTATTGAAAAGAGAATAAAGTTTCAAATAATCATCAACAAAATGCAAAACTTCATGTTTGACTTCAGCTCTTATTGCACCTGTTTTAACCGAGATCTGACACCTGAGGATTAATCACATTATATATCATTATATAATCATTGGTTTTCTGTGTGTAGCCCCGCCCCTAACGTTTCATTTAAATCTTAATAAAATGTTTTAAAGAAGAAGAAGAGTCGTGTCTTCAGACAGTCAGGAGTGTGTTTGTTTTACTTGTTCGTGTCGAAGTGAGTAACGTTGAGGTATCCTTCATCAAACCCTCTGAGCTCAGCAGCTGCCTCACATCTGGCTAACAGATGGGGATCCCGTCCGAGCAGCACGCCACGGCGTAGATGATGCTGACCAGACACAGGCTGCCGGCGGACACGGCGCCGCTGGAGCTGAAGACGCTGTTGTCGGTAGTGGACTGTACGCTCGTGGCGGAGGTGGAGTTGGAGGAGGAGGTGGAGAAGGAGGTGGAGGTGGAGGTTGAGGTGGAGGTTGAGGTGGAGTTGTAGGTGAAGCCGGAGGTGAAGGCGGATGTGGAGGCGGATGTGGAGGCGGATGTGGAGGTGGAGCTGGAGGCAGAGGTGACGTTGCTGCTGGTCGATGGCGTCACGGTGGCCGGGGTGTTTTTGACGCTGAAGGATCGAGACGTGGCGCCCCACTCCTTCAGAGTGAAGACCATGGTCAGGTTCTCACCTGCAGGGGGGGGGGTGTTAAACTCTTTAAGATTTTTATACAGAAACATCAGGAGCTGAAGCAGAAACTCAAATCAATGTTCAGAAATAATCAAGAATGATCAGTTTTTATTAAAGTTCAGATTTTCTGATGTTTGAACGTCAGAACATTTTAAAACAACAAACATCGAACATCTGTCCCTTGTTTGCTGATAACAGCTGCAATGATTTTCATGATTGTTGAATCTCCCACTGATTTGTTTGATTAACTGATTCATTGTTTTTCCCAGAGTTCAATGTGACGATTCTGTCCAAAACTCAAAGATATTAAATTCAAAATGATTTAAAAAAAAAAAACAAACAGCTGGATTCAGACGATATTTGACTTTTTTCTTGACAAATGGACTGATATTAGTAATTGATTATCAAAAGTTATTGGCAATTATTTCTCTGTCAATCAAATAATCAGTTAATTGAGTATTTTTCCGGCTGCATTTGTCTGATTTCCTCTCAGGGAAGAATAAAGTTCATCTTGCCTTTAACGACCTGAGAACAAGCCGCTCACCTGTTGATGCATCTTAACTTTAATTTAAACTCTGCGAAAACTGCTTGAGAACGCCAATATATTTATTGTATTATACTTTTATTATTATTATTATTACATTATATTCATATATTTATTAACAACATTATCAGCTGCACTTTCTGTTTAAACCTGTTTAAATAAAGGACAATCTAACGGAAGAAGAAGAGTTTGACGCACCGCTGTTGAGGACGGACAGGTCGGTGAAGTTGGCCCAGCAGGTGCTGAACAGGAGGGTGGTGTTTCCTCCGAGTCCGTCCGTCATGTTTCCAGCTGCGTCCTTCAGACTGGCGGTGACGGTGAGAGACGTCACCCCCACAGAGACGCAGTCGCCCTGCACAACACAGCACAGTCACTTTCTGCACAGCTACAGTTCTACACAGCTCTATTCTATACCTTTTACTTCTGTTCTGCTCTAATCCACTTCACTCTTCTCTCAAATGCAAACTGACTTTTCTGTAACTTTAGTCTAAAATAAGATAAATACAGGATTAATGTTCTTACATAAAACAAAACAGCCATAATAATTAGAAGGAAACCAGCTTGAATTTGTATTCTGTTAATAATTATTATTATTTTAAAGATGAGACGAGATGAGGAAACTTCATCAACCCCCAGTGGGACAGTTCATGTCTGCAGCTCAGGAGCCAAACCACTGAAGGCAGAAGGTAAATGCTGATTCCTTCAGGATGAAAAGGTGAAACATTTACTGTAAAAACCTTCAGGATGAAGAAACTGAGGAAGGACGAGTGAGTCAGAACCACGAGTCTGATCTTTCAGTTCTGCTATCGATTAAAAACTCCCTCAGATGACGGGACGAACGACGACCTTTAACCTGCTGAACGGTAGAATAACATCTAACTCCGGCCTCACCTGCTCGTCCACAGCCATCACACTGGGCTGCTGGGACAGCGGACCCACGAACTCCCCGGCGAGCGGCTCCGTCATCAGCACCAGGCGGGAAACGCCGGACACGAAACTCACCTTAGGCTCCTCCCTCGTCACCTCCTTTTTGGCCACCTGAGATTCAGAGAAACCCACCAATGAGAACGCGGCATGTGAAACTGACAGATGCGTGTTAGTGACTCAGCTCTGAGCTTCACCTCGTTCCAGCTGGGGTCGGATGACGGAGGAGGAGGAGGGATGACGCCCATCGAGGAGACGTTGAAGCCGATGGACTGACTGAGGTTTCCGGAAACTGCCGCCTGACCCAGATCATCAGCGATGTTCTTCAGCAGAGCGAAGTCTTCCTCGTCTGAGAACAGACGTCACAAACATCCTGCTGTGACTTCCAGTTGTCGCATGTAATCAAACTGTAGAAACTGTCACGTCTCCACTCACCGCTGGTGCTGTTGGTGGTTTCCTGGACCGGAGGCTTCTTGATCTCCACCTCCACCTTCAGGCCCGTCGATCTCTTCCTGCGCCGCGCGCCACCGTCCTCCCGGACGATCTTGGTGATCCGGATCATGTTTGGAGGAACTTTGAGGAACGCGGCGAGGTTCTGGACCAGGCCGTCTCCGAAGAACTCGTCCTCGGTCACGGCGGGAAGGTCGAAGGCCAGGACGAGAACCGGGGAGGTTCTGATCTCCGCGGGTTTGGAGCCTCTGAGTAAAACCTTCAGCATCTTGAAGTCCTGGTCGAAGAAGTTTGTGCCCAAGGAGGCGTTGAGCTGAGGGACGTACTGACCTGAGGACGTCACATACAACATGTACCATCAATATAAAAATATGATCAATATAAAAAGATTTAACTCTTCCTCACTTTTTCTAAATTCAATTAAAAACCTGGTCTGATACTAAAACATTATGATGTATTCAGGTGCTTTTGGTAAAGTAGGAAAAATGAATTTATCACTTGACACTTGAATCAGCAGAAACAGTGTTGACAGCTTCTTCTACAGATCAGTTCTACAGTTTCTCTTTCTACAGCTTGTTTTATCTTACTAGCATCAATTAAGCAGAAAAGAACAAATATATATTTATATTTCTAAGTGTCATGTTCTTCATGTGAAACACTTCAGTCACTAAAACACTGACGATAAACCAGTCAGGACAATAACATGTCCGACATGTTTGTAGGTAAAGAAACATGTTTCTGTTTTATTTACAGTCACTGTGTGTGTGTGTGTGTGTGTGTGTGTGTGTGTGTGTGTGTGTGTGTGTGTGTGTGTTTGTGTGTGTGTGTGTGTGTGTACCTGCGTAGACAGGCTTCTTCATGGTGTAGTCGGTGTTGTCAGAGTTCCACTCAGCGTTGGTCGGAGCGACCAGCTTGTTGTCGACGTAAACATCGAGCCGCTGCGGGTTGGAGTAGAAGACTGACACCAGGACGCTCTGCATCAGACAACAACAGGCGTCTTTTATAGTTTAAAACTGTTTAAAAATGTTTTCACTTCATCTTTTCAATTCACCGGAAAAATATAATGTATGGAGCTTTTACACGACTTCATTCAACAGAGGCTGACAGTGGCCACTAGAGGGAGCTGTGAGGACACGCTGTGACAGACTTTATACCACCTGTCCTACATGTCCCACCTTTCACACACGTCTCAAACACAAAGAGTGTGTGTCTTTTTATTGTGTCTTTTATATTTTATTTATATTTGTGTCGTTACTTGTAATGTTTTTTATTCTTCACCTGTCCAGTGACTACGGATGTTGATGTTCATTTACATGTATTGTCTCTATCTAATAATAATAATATTCATATATAATATTTTATCTTTTATCTATATATATATAAATAAGGGCATTTCTTTTAAGTGTCTGCCTATTTAATGATTTATTATTTAATCTCATCTTACATTAATATTTGAATGTTTTTCGTCAGATCAATGACTTTAACATGTTTTTCTGAAAGGTGCTTCAGAAATAAAGTTTATTGTTCGTATTATCATTAAACAAACATATGAATAAATAAATGAATAAACTGAAGGTTGGTGATGTGAACGTGTAGAACTGAAGAATGTTCTTGCACTTGATCTGAAAACAGAGTTGTTAATGTCGTCAGAGGAAACGCTGAGAGCAGAGCGGCGTTCTCTGACCTCCGATGGATCGGCGTTGAGCATCATGAGGCGAAGTTTCTGAGGACTGACGCTGCTGAAGAAGACGTCGAAGGAGCGACCGGTGGCCACGATGCTGTGGAAGAGAGACACTCTCCTCTGGCAGGTGTAGCCTGAACACCAGCCCTGGTCCTGAGGGCCTGAGACACACACACACACACACACACACACACACACACACACACACACACACACACACACACACCTGAGTTAAACACCTGTCAGATCCTTTTAGTTTGAATCGTATTTAAAACTGGAGAGCTCCTCCGACCGTTGATGAGATCCACAAATCCGTCTCCGAGGACGGCGACGGGGGACAGACGTCTGGTCTCTGTGTCGGAGTCCAGACTCTCGATCACCAGCATCCTGTAGTTCAGCCCGAAACACTTGTAGCTCTGCCAGGAGCTGACGTAGGTGCAGGCGTCCCTGATCACACCTGAGCACGAAGCAACACAGCGTTCAGGAAACCGGTTTATTCCCTGATGCGTCGGTCCGAAGGTCGGACGGACGCAGGATTTTGCTTTGAGTCCAGTTACCTTTGCGTGGAGCGATCTGGTTCACGGGGATGCGGCTGCCGTTGGGGAAGGTGAGCATGACTTTGGGGATGCGGTAGTCGCCCAGCCCCCTCCTCGGATCACCCCCCCATTCGTACTCAGACTGAGGCACCACAGCTCCCACGGCTCCCAGGAACGACCCGTCCAAGTCCTTCAGCAGACTCTTCTTCTTGGCATCGCAGTCCATGTCCACGCAGTCAGCGGGGTTCACTTTACTGAGGCACACACACATTAATGATTACAATCTATGTTTAATCATTTCATGCTTTTTATCATTACTTCTTGTGTCTGCATTTAAATAAAAGTCTCAGTTCTCGTCTCGGTGTTTGAGGCACGTTGAAATGTCGTCACTGTTCGCGTCTCACCTCACATCCGGCCGGTGGATAAACACCTGAGCGTCCTTTGTGCTGTCAATCATCTGTATTCCTGAGACCTGCACCGGGTGCTGCAGGTCCTCGTTCAGCGGGTTGGTCATGAACATGAAGTTCGTCTCTCCGGAGCAGACGTTCCTGAAGCCCACAAACATCGTGTCTGGAGAGAGACAGAGAGAGACAGAGAGAGAGAGAGAGAGAGAGAGAGACGATGTGAAGAAGAGGTCAGAGGTCAGAGGTCAGATCACCACAGCAGCACCTGAACTCACCGTTGACCGTGATCAGTCCCTTGATGGCGTTGTAGTTGTTGTTGCCATGGTGGGGCTTTGTTGGAGCTTTGTTGTGTGAAGATCCAAAAGTGGGCCAACAGATTCCAGATCTGCCTCCTGCACGGAGGAAGAAGAGGAGGAGATTTTCAGAATAAAA
Organism: Seriola lalandi dorsalis; assembly: GCF_002814215.2. Classification (NCBI taxonomy): domain Eukaryota; kingdom Metazoa; phylum Chordata; class Actinopteri; order Carangiformes; family Carangidae; genus Seriola; species Seriola lalandi. The sequence goes on along the minus strand of NW_019524461.1, from coordinate 9,383 downwards.
CAACCTGGATACATATGGAAAAAAACATTTCTAATGAACTCCTGCACTGTAAGTGAAATTCAAGCTGTTTTTAAATTTATTCTTTGATCTTTATCGAGTCAAAACGTCCAGATGTGAATCTGTAAAAAGCAGTTTGACAGCGGCGTCAGCAGGACGAGAACTGACACCAACGTTCAAACCGACATTTCCCTGAATTTAAAGATGAAAACCACCAAACTGAATCTGCTTTGTTCAGCGGCAGTGAAGCGTTTGTGTTTCAAACTGCACCGTTGAGAGGTCGCGGCGCTCGGTGCAGATCACTGGTGGCGATGTTAAAGTCGCCGGTCGGCAGAGTGTCTGAACAGTTGAAGTTCGGGCTGCTGCCGACAATCAGGGCATTCTGGGAAAAGAGGAAGACGAGGAACGTGAGATTTTAAAGTGACGCTTTGCAGAAACAGAGACTCAGTGAAGGAGAATAATCCGTCTCACCTGGACGTGGACGGGTTTATCGGCAAAAGCATGGGAGACTGAAGGAGGAGCGTAGACCAGCGGCATGACGCCCATCCCGTTGTCCACCAGGGTCACGTTGGAAACCACGACTTTCATGATGGTCTGTGAGGAAGAGGAGGAGGGAGAGGAAGGAGGAGGAGGAGGAGGAGGAGGAGGAGGGAGGGAGAGGAGAGGAGGAGGAGGAGGGAGAGGAAGAGGAGGACGAGGAGGAGGAGGGAGAGGAGGAGGAGGATGGATGATCACAGAGAAACATTTTATTTTAAAGCATCTGAAGTCAGAGAACGAGCCTCTCGTCACTTTCCTCTCGGTGACGCGACATAAAGTCCGAAATAAGCTCTGAACATTTCTGACACTCACCTGGATTCAGGTGAATCCAGGTGAGTGTCAGAAGCAGTTTAGTTTTCACACCTGGAAGTAGACGGCGTAGTCGAAGTTCCTCCAGAGGAAGAAGCCCTGGATGAGGCTGCAGCCGGGCAGACCGTCTTTGTTCAGGTAAACGCCGTACAGACCGCCGTGAGCCTCGTTATGGATCCACTTCTCGTTCCCGTTGGAAAAACCTGCAGCGGAAGAAACATATGTGATATAAATATATAAGATACCGACTTTACAAGAGGAACCTCGTCCATCAGTGTGTGTGGTGTTACCTGGGCACGGTTCACCATCGATGCGATACGCCACTCGCTCATAACCCGCCACGACGTTATTCTGCAGAACCACATTCGTCCCCTCGTTGACCTGATGTCACAGAACAAACAGAACCGGTCAGGAAACAGGAACAGACTCTAAAGTCCAGGTGTTTTATCTTTTATCCTGAGAGGACGGACCTCGATGGCGGCGTTCCAGGCGAAGTTGAAGGGCTCCTCTCTGTCCTGGTACGACCCGGGCCACAGCGACATCGTCACCAGGTTCCTCCTCACCGCGATCCTGTCGCCCCAGATCCTGATGCCTGCAAACACACAGGCGCCGGACGCCGACGTTAAAGACGCACCTGACACGTGACGAGCAGGAAGGAGGCGCCGAGCAGGTGAGTCAGTGTTTACCTTCTCCCACAGTGTGATGGACGACATTATCGTCGACGCTCAGACCTTCGGTCCCGAAGACGCCGATGGCGGGAGAGAAGCCGTCGTGGAAGGAGCAGCCCTGAACGTACGAGTCTCCTCCTGAAACCTTTAACACAGAGACACGTTCACTTCCTTCCTCTGCTGCGGCGCTCCGAGCCGCGGCGCCTCCTGGTGGCCGATGGTCAGAAAACACGGCGGGAGGAATATTTCTTCCTTTTCTCAGCTGAAGAAGAAAATAACTTCACCTGGCTTCTACCTGCACCTTTCTTTATCTACACTTCCTTTACTTTAGTTTGTCGCTTTGTCACTTTTCAGACGGAGAAACAGAGAAAACGTCAACATTTAACTTTTCAACTTTAATAAACTGTGTGTGTGAGTGTGTGTGTGTGTGTGTGAGTGTGTGTGTGAGTGTGTGAGTGTGTGTGTGTGAGAGTGTGTGTGTGAGTGTGTGAGTGTGTGTGTGTGAGAGTGTGTGTGTGTGTGTGAGAGTGTGTGAGTGTGTGAGTGTGTGTGTGAGTGTGTGAGTGAGTGTGTGTGTGTGTGTGTGTGTGAGAGTGT
>NW_019524461.1:5338-6946 GCF_002814215.2 Seriola lalandi dorsalis | reverse complement strand
GAGTGTGTGTGTGTGTGTGTGAGTGTGAGTGTGTGTGTGTGTGTGTGTGTGTGTGTGTGTACCTCTCCCAGGTTGAGGAAGGCCACAGAGTAGCGGGGGTCGGTGTCGTCGGTCCAGCCCTCCTGACCGGAGCGGAAGAACTCCACGTTCCTGATCTGAGCTTTTCCTTCAGGAGGAAAAAACATCCGTGAAGTGACGATGTGTTCAAAGACCTTCACACAGAGTCAGTGACAGCGAATACATACCGTCATACACAACTGCTGAAACCGTCAAAGAATACAGATCGTGTGAGTCTAATTATTTTAAAGCAAAATTATCTAATAAATATCACAATATATATCAATATATAAATCAATATCTACCTTTGTAATCGATTCCATCCCAGGAGTAAGACCCGACCAGCAGTCTGGCTCCAAACGACTCCTTCATCATGTCGGGGTACTCCTCACCCTCGATCCTGATGTTTCTGCTCAGGAGCCCGACGTCAGCGGCCAGCGAGTAAGAGACAGATGTTCCCGGGACAGAGTGAGTCTCACCTGGACGCAGACAGAGACACGGGTCACTTTAAAACTCTTCAGCTGGTTTCTAATCAGAAAGTCAGACGCGTCGACGTCACTGGAGGATTCTCAGTTCAGGAGAAACATGAGCCAAAGATACAGATGTGACTGTATTTAATTAAAAAACTAAAATAATCACAGAAGACTGATTGAAAAGTATTGATTGAAGTGAAACACTGATGAGGACAGGCTGAGAGAGGGCGGCGATGTTCAGCTGACCGATGTGAGCGTGGGTCAAAGGCTGGTTCAGGGTCAGGGTGCGGCCGTCTGATGACACGGCGGTGATCTGGCGTTTCTCTGTCTCCCAGGCGCTGTAGCTGCTGGTGGAGATGACGACCTCGTCTCCGACCTGAGCACGCCACAAACGCAGACACACACGACAACAACGAGCTCATCAGGCGCTCTGAAGAACAGAAGGGCGGGGTTTGATCCTCGAGGTCTGAGTTCACATCAGACCTGGCGGCTCAAACCTTTCCACATCCTCTCATTTCAACACAGGAAACAGTGAGTGAAAAATAAACCTCACTCACCTGCCAGTCGACGGGCCGCACCAGGGTCAGCGTGTTGGACCCGGCCTTGGCGGTGGCGGCGAGTTTGGTGTGGTAAACGCCGTGAGGTTGTCCGTACAGCTCCAGTTTACCAAACACGCCTGAAACACAACAAAACAAACATGTGATCACGTTTCCCTCGTCCACAGATGTTTTCTATTAATATCTCTGTGATGATGAAGTGAAGAAAACGTGGTTTAATGTCGGTAGAAGCTGTCGACTCGTCACTGTTTCAGATTCTTACAGACTGTATGTGACTCAGAGCCAGAGCCTCTAAGATCTGGTTAAAGTACAGTGACATTTGAGCTTACAGACTCCGATAAACACATTTCAAGCACCGAAACAAATTCACCCACGTCAGTAAAAGTTTGTTTTCACAAGATGATTGAAGAATTTCAAAAACTAGGCTTCAATATTTCAGCATTAGAGCAGAAAGAGGCGTTTACACAGCGAGGAGCCTCGTTAGAGGAAGAGCCGAGTTTGTTCTGAAGATTTAAACACCT
>NW_019524461.1:0-650 GCF_002814215.2 Seriola lalandi dorsalis | reverse complement strand
TCCAGTGTGACGATACAGATGTTTTTATTATCGCTAAAGAAGAAGAACAGTGCAGCGCTCACACCTACAACACACAGCGTTTTATAGTTTCTTGTCTCTGGTAAACTGAACATCGTTAATTTGATATTTATTCTTCAATGAAAACATTATTTTTGTTAAAGCCTTATTCAATATAAATCCCTGCTTGTTAACCTGAAGTAGAGCTGAAACAATTAGTGGATCAATCCATTTCATCCACATCACGATCATGTGAAATGTCAGAACTTTTCTGTCGTGATTATTTGCTGGTTTTCTGTGTCAGTCGCCTCCGGCTCTCGGCAGGTTCATTGATTATGATAATAATGTTTAATATGAACCTAAAGACATCGTAGCAACACCACTCCGGGTTTTGTGAGGTGAAGGAGAGTTTCATGTTTTAAGGTTTAACTAACTAACGGATCAACTCTACACCAAGAGTAATAACTGTGGTAAACCTTCCTCTGACTAACTGGAGAATATCTAAACTATATGTTGGTGAAGCTGAACTTCACGTCTCTGCATCCGTCACTTTCACAAAGTGTTCAGAGTCAAATGAAACCAGAAGAATCCAGAAATCTCAGCACCTGTGTTGAAGCCGTCGGGACACGCTTCGATCTTGTCGCTCCACTCTT
>NW_019524460.1:91248-91789 GCF_002814215.2 Seriola lalandi dorsalis | reverse complement strand
GCTCCTCCTCTTCCCTGCAGTTCCAGAGCAGCTGGGAAACCAGAGCGGCTCAGTAGAGCATCTGTAACAAGAGGTGTAGCCATAAGCTCCCGGTCTGCATCCAAACATGGTCCAGTCTTGAACCAGGTTCATACCCAGTCTGGTTGAAAAAAAGGGAAAAAAGAGACAATGAGCTAAGATGGCAACACTACACCCCCTTGATAGAACCTGTTTGATCCAGAAATTTAAACTCAGTGACAAGGCAATCGGCTGACCAGTGGTGGGAATATCATCAGTCAGTCAGTCAGGAACATTCCAGATTATACAGTGGCCCTGCTGTTTCAGTCCAACAAATAATATCATGGATAAATATATAAATTAACAAATTAACACTACTAACATAAAAAAAATGTGTTTGTTTATTACATTTCATACACAAAAGCAAGTCAAAGCATATCACAATAATGCTTTAAAACTTACAAAGTAGAGTGCAGCGTAAAATTTGCAATAATATGCAATGAAAGATTACAATGAAAATGAAAAGAATAGAAATGTTTTTAAG
>NW_019524460.1:89370-90482 GCF_002814215.2 Seriola lalandi dorsalis | reverse complement strand
TTCACATTTTGCTATGTTGAAGCCTTATGCTAAAATAGTTTAAACTAGTCTACACTCAATACCCCATTTTAGATTTTTTTTGCAAATGTATTAAAAATGAAAAACTGAAATATCACATTGACATAAGTATTCAGACAGTTTACTATGACTAAATTTAGCTCAGGTTCCTCCATTTCTCATGATCATGAGTCCACATGCGGTAAACTCAGCTGATTGGACATGATGTGGACAGACACACAATTGTCTATATAAGGTCCAACAGCTGACAGAATTTAAGTTGGTTATTTCCAACCCCTTTAGTATGGAGTACTTTTGGTTCCCACCTGCCATTGTTTACAGGAGGACAGGTGTGAATGTGACAGTCTACGAGACGCACATGTCCTGCTAAGAGAGCAGAATAAAGTTGAGTCAACTGTCCTGTTGGGGCTGTGGTGATTATAGAAGAGAATTGTAGCCCGCTTGTCATCCACAGCCCAGAGAGACTGGAGAACGCTACTGACCAAGAAATCAGGGTTACAGTCCTACCAATATTTGTTGCTATGGCAATAAAGTTAACTTGACTGAACACGAAACAAATGTTTTCTGTTTTTGTGCAGAATTTAGAGAATACAGTATGTCCATATTTATGACTCATAAAACAATTTGCCAAAGGAGTGGATTCACTTCTCTTCAATGACTCGACATACAATCACATCACCATCCAGTCTGAATACATATTCAGCGGGTTTAGGCATTTTAAAGAGAATCATCTGAGTATTTGCCTTTTTGATAGCACAGTAGAGAGAGACAGGAAATGGAGAGGCAGAACGACATGCAGTAAAGGGCCGTCCGATGCGGGATTCGAACTGGGGCCAACTGCAGCGAGGACTGTAGCCTCTACATATGGGGCGCCTGCTCTACCCACTGCACCACTCAACGCCCCTGAGCATTTGCCTTTTAAAAAGCAAATGCTCAGATCTCCTGTGGAGAGTACATCATGTGAGATAATGTAGTGTGAACATAGAAATGCATGAGACTTTCATCTGAATGAACAATGATACAAATCACAGATGCAGCTCATTTTGCTGCAGATTTAACATCCCAATAAGTGTGTACAACAGATCAGAAACCTT
>NW_019524460.1:53553-89070 GCF_002814215.2 Seriola lalandi dorsalis | reverse complement strand
CTGTCTCTATTGATCTTGGCATTTCTGATGTGTGGGACAAATTGATATGATTAAAACATGATGTAGCTTCAACACAAGCACTTCACTGGTACCTGGGACTGACACGCAGTGTCACATAAGCACAATGAGTGTGTCACGTGCAGCAGCACTCACCTCAAGGTTTAAATGATTCTTAAGACTATTATCAAGATTTATCCATAAACTAACAGAAATGTAAAAAAGATGATTTTTTGCAGGAGTTACGTGCAGGAACTACTCGTTGGAAATAGCTGATGCAGTAACTGTCTGCAGCTTCCTTGACTCTTGTCATAATGGTGAGGTTGCCAGGTTTGATACCATTTACCAAAACTTCTGCCCACTGACCGAATCTGGCAACTAAGTAGTGTTGATTGTAAAGTGGTGCAAACTAGAATTAACAGCAATATTTTTGCCACATTTAGCTCCAAATACTGTTTAAAAAAAATGGTGCATTTTTTTTTTGATTTTACCAGATTTGCAGCAATATTTGAACTTGATGTTAAATCTTAATGTTAAATCTAAATCTGTATGTTGAATGTAAATCTACTCTCTTTTGTTTGTCAGTTGGGTTCTAACTACTAACCAAAGCAGTTACAAAAAAAAAAAAGAAGAAATGTCAGAAATCTGACAACAAAGATGAATATTGAGCAGGAATGTGTGGCAGTAGCAACTCAATGATCTACTTGTTTTCTTTATCTCCACTTTACACTGATGATGATTTCACAGAAATTGTGTCTCTTAAATTAAATAGATCAAAGCGTTATTAGAAAAAAAATTCTCATTTTAGCTGATGTGGTTTATAAAGAATAATAATCTATCATCCGATGTGAGAAATGATACACAGAGATACTGATGTGTTTTTCCCCAGTGATCTCCTGACTGGGTGGTTGCAGCTAAACTAAGACAGTAAAGACTGTAATGATTACTTTGTTAGTATCAACATAATGGTGTTATAGTGCCACTGTCATGGCTGTAGACTCTCTCTGTGTAAGTTGATTTAAAGTGAAAGAAACAGCTGGTTGAACAGAGGCTCTGAGACGGACATGCTGGAATGTGTTGATGTTGGTGTTGTGGCTCCTGGAAGCTTCAGTGAGGCACAGTTACTGTTACTGACTGTGTTTCCTGCTGTGTTCTCTGCTGCTTGTTAGCTCTGTGTGTGTCCTGTGTTTTAGTTTTGCAACAGCACTACCTCTCTGAAAGCTCATCTTACAGCTGATTTATCGCTGACTGAGATTAACACTTGAGGGAGCAGCACTAACCATGGCAAACAGCAGTGAAGACAACAAATCACTAGAGATAGTGAATATTAGAAGAGGTCTGAGTGCTTCTCCTCAGCTTCTATCTGCTGACTGTCCTGCTAAGAGCTCATCCAAAAGACAAACCAGCAGAGATGGCTCCATTCATTAGTAGGATTTATTTATTAGCAGTAGACTGAAGAGAAGCACTCAAACAACACTAGGAAGGCCAATACAAAACTGCAGTTATAGTACAACCAGCCCTGTGACTAGTGAACTGTCCAGGGTGTACAAAAGGATGAGTGGTACACAGGAACGCCCAGAGGGAATTTCATTACTTCTGGCACATGCACTAATTAAAATTTCAATCAAAGGTCTATAAGCAAAATGATGTGATGTGATGGCATTTCATGTCCAAAAGGTTAAAGGTAAACATAATGTCACGCAAAAAAAAACTTGGCCATTATTCACTGATGTAACTCAGGAAGGAGAGACTCGGACCATATTTCCTGCAACTTGGCTGGTTGAAGGAGGAAACAACCACGAAAAGGTGATTCTAGTTTTCTATGAAATGCTGAAAGATTTCAACATAAGTCACAGAGAATATCTGAATATGAAATTCCAATACAGCACATTCCATGCAGTGACTGAATGTTGATGTGTACGTGCATCTGACTAATCGCGTGTGATGACAGGTAAGGTTTTTGAATAAATCTTTATGTGTAGGTGTATGTCTGTCTTAATGTCCACCAAGTTTTAGTGCTAAACCTACAGAGTTTAATGCGTCTGTTGCCAGGAATTTAAAACATCAATAATAAATGTCAGGTTAAGTTCTAAAGCACTTATTGATTAAGAGCAAGTGATACATGATGAATATATTCATCAAATCAAACCATTTTTTGCTAAATAATCATATTTTATCAAACCTGGTCACTCAAAGGTTAGAACTATGGTTTTCCAAAGATAGAAGTGAACATCTCTGCAGGTCTATGTAGAGACAGCTGTTATTGTGAGCCCACTGCACACATCATCCAAATCTCAACAACACATCAGCCAGACATCAGGGCCTGTTTCACTAAATCTGCAACACGACATCATTTCTTCTCAATTTCATTTTGACGCAAAAACCACCAACTGAACCGGAGACAGTGTGAACAGTGATACACTCATTTACCAACATGCAACACTGAGGTGTCTTTAAGTGGTGATGCAATCAACTTCCTGTACATTCAGTGACGATGAAACATTTAACTGAACTGGATGAAGTGATTCAAATCAGTAAAGTGATTTGTGATTTCCACCTCTAATTTAAAACATTGTAAAATGAATAAGAATTTAAAAAGAAGCTATACGAAAAATATTGGGTTGAATTTTGAGGAAATGTACAAAATGAATCCTAGAATGAAATGATGATGCAGCCATAAGAACATGTTAAAGGTTTAACTCATAGGCAGGCAAAGTGAATATATCAGAAGTTAATCATGTTGTCCACATACAGTGTGTTGCAGGGTGGAGCAGTCCTTTAATGACCACAGACTGTTTTCCTCTACACTCCAGTCTCTACTACAGTTAACAGCAACGTTTCAATCACTGCATTTTAATTTGCTCCTCTCCAGATTCATCATCCATCCACAGACAGTAACACGTCCCCCTCCCCGTCTCCAACAGTCAGTGCCAGTGGAAACGATCTGACGAGACAATTAGAGAGAGAGAGAGACTGCAGACCAGTTTCAGTCCAGTGTCGTCCCGTGGATTAGTAATAAGGAACATGGCAGGACGGTAATTTGACAGGGGATAAGCTCTGAGCCGCTCAGCGCGTCTCGCCCATTTCGCCGCAACAGTTTGGTTGAGAACCAGTAATTAATTTGTCATTGTTTATTTAGTCATCCACTTTGCTCATGTATGAGTGTTCTGAATTTTTATTACAGTGCAACTTAATTTATTTGAACCCTGAGAGAAGGAAAGCTGACTGAGAATCTCAGAGCGTTTTCTCTGATGAGATGCAGACGTGACTGCAACAAACTTCAACAAGCAGAATGCTGATTAAATGTTTTATATGTTTTTATCACAGCTTGGACATTCAATAATGAATCTTTTGCATAGTAAAAAAAGAAAAGAAACATTCCCTACAATATATGATTAATCTGTTAATGGTAGGACAGGGACCTCAGCTACTTCACTGCTGTTGACAAATATCACACTTCTTCCATTGAAAAAATGTTGTCTATGAACTTATTATGTTACAATAAAGAAAAGGTACTATTATTAAAATAAAAAATTTAAACGCACAGTATGTAACTTCTGCCACTAGGGGTCTCTCAATCAAAACAATAACAAAAGACGGGTGAAATAGCGTGGGGCCATGGGAGTTTCTATCTTCACCCCCATTGCCATCAACTTCTCCCTGTTAGGATTCTGTCAGTGTCTGTCGTTCAGGAGGTTTTTACCTGGAGCTGAATTATCCACAGAGGTGTTTTCCTCTCCACAACAGACAGACAGAAGTTTCGCATTCAAAGTCAGTGTTTCCCCGACGCTGTACGGAGGACAGAGACATCAGCGAAGAGCTGGGAGCTGAGATTGCTGCTAACTTTTATTTTGCTTTATTTCTCTGATAACTTATGAAGCAGACGTTCAGCAGGTTTTTACCAGCAGCTGAATTATCCACAGAGGTTTCCCCCTCTCCATAACAAACACACCAGGAGATTAAAACCAGTAGAAACACTGAATAAAGCAGTTTCACTTTAAAAACCAGAGATTCACCGCAGATCTTCAGTGACACAGGACAGGACGTCTCCAGCAGCTGGGAGCTGAGCTGTCTAACATTTCCTCAGCTTGTTTCTCTGATAACTTCAGATCCAGACGTCCGACGACTAAAATCCTTCATCTGCTTCAAATATAGAGCTGAAAACCACCAAGGTGTAAAAAGTGTATGTGGCTTAAAACTAAATAAAAGTCAATGTTGAGCTTCTGTCAGACAAACACACTGACACATGATCATAGAGGATATGATGTCACTGACAGGCTAACATGACTAAAATCACAGAGTTCTCTGGTTTGAGAATTGATGGAAACATTTGGGATAATGTAAGAACAACTCTAGTTAATGAACTATGAAGCTTGAATAGAGGGCACACCCTCCATGTTTTATGACAGGGGTTGGTGTAATAAGCTCTGGCTTTCATTCTTTTCTAGCTGTTAAAGCTATTGTGTTTATTTAATAAGTTTATATTCATTCATTTCTTTATTCATTATTTGTAATTTAAAGACTAAATTAAAGATCAGTTAAATAATTTCACACTTACTTTACACATTTTGTCCATGAAAATCTAATGTAGAGATTGTTATGAAAGTTACTGCTCCTTTCAAACTATCTTGTTTCAGTTCCACTTACACACCCACGCACAGACGCATATTTTAAGGTGGAATATCTCTGATTACACTTAATGACAATAATTACACAAATCAGAGAATGTAATCAAGCAAGCTATAAGCTATCAGCCAGAATCAAATGAAGTGGAAGCGGAATACATTATCAGTACAATAAATAATGCCAGGAGCGAAAGGCAGAGTGCAAAACGAAGCCATTAACTAATCAGTCTACATTCTGTCATCAGAGCTGCCTTATCAAATGCAAAACAGAAAACAATGTCAAGCATGCTAATGTGAGACGCTGAGGAAGTCAGAGAGTTTAAAGAAAACTCAGATCACCTGCAGGCAGTTGGTCCGGTGGAAAATGCCCTCAGTCTGTAATCTCTCTGTACAGATCTGGAGAGAAAAAAAATTAATAAATAAAACTCTGGAGCTAAAAGTTCACCAGTGTTTCAGCACAGTTTTTATTCATGTTAATTAAATCACAGATTGCGGGATCTCTGAGAATTGGTTTCCATCCCTGAATGTGTTAGAAGAATGGCTCTGGGAGACAATTAGTTCCTACATGCAAAGTTTTAATTAGTCGACTCAGCCCACTAATTCTCCTCCAAGCCCAATCAGTGTGCTGCTCATTCTACTGTATGTTGACGTAGGACTGATAGTGTTAGACCAGTCTATTCAAGTGCTGGAGCTTTAGTCACATTCTGGTATCAGGCACTCACTCTCACTGTCGTGACCCTTTATAAATATATACAGGAATATATATATATATATATATATATACATACATGTAGTTATATACAGTGTAAATATATGTGTCCTTTTTCCTGTGTTCCTGGCATCAGCTTTAACAGTACATTGTTTCGTTGCGTAATGGTATAGGGGGTGGAAGAGAAAGTGGAGAGGAGCACGAGGAGGCTGCTTTGAAGTTGGCACAATGGGAGGTTTCTGAGAGGCCATGGTTAAAGTGTTCACTGCCCTTCAGGACATTGTCAACACCTCTGATTAACTGCCAGTTAGCCTCCAAGTCTGCTAGTCACCAGCCAGCCTGCTAACCGCCTGTCTCCCAGCTGACTAACCACCAGCTTGCTCCAGAGTCAGCTAACCTCCATTCTGCATCCTAGTTGGTTATAGCTTTTGGCCGTAAGCCTTGAGCTATCATTCTGATTAGCTAGCCTTCAGCCTGCTAGCCTCCAGTTAGCATCCCGATTGACTAGCCTTGGGCCTGTTAGCCTCCTGCATGCTAGCCATCTGTAAGCTAGCCTTCAGTCTGCATCCCTTCCTGTTCATCTCATGTTTGTGAGCCTGCAACCTTGCCGTCCAGAATTGGCTAGCCCTGCTGTCTGCTCCTGTTCCTGAGCCAAATAGCATCCTGTCTGATCCTGACCCTGAGGACCTCGAGCAGTCCCCTGTCTTGCCTGGACTTGCCAGGCTATTAACCTGAGATATCTTGGGGTCAGAGCCATGGAAGAAAGGATGGGTCCTGGAGACGTCAATCTCCCAAGCTGCCCAGTGGAATAATCAATGCCCAGCCAGACCCCAAGCCAGATCCTGAATCGGCTGTTGCAGCTGAAATGTTGTCTGTTCCTTTGTCAGTGGTCCTGCCTGACAACAGCTCCTCATCTCCAGTCTGCTGCCCAGCCAACACCTGCTCCTGGTCTCCAGTCGACAGTCCCTGCTGTCAAATAGTCAAAGACGTCGTGGACCATCAGCCATCAGACCACAACCAGTCAGATCATCAGGCCGACTATCCAATGTTCCAGTTTCAGTAAACTCAGTACAGTATAGTCCAGGCTGTCCTGCCGAAGAGATCACTGTAAACTTTCTGAGAACCACTGCATCATTCTAACCGTTTGTTTTTTTCCTCAAGCACATGAAGTGCCCAGGCTGTGAGCCTCTCTCTCTCCCTTATCCTTCTCTATCTCCTTCCTGTAGAGCTGCAGCTGTAGAGTCTGAATCTGCAACACCAAACAACCTACTGCCCACATGATCCTGTTTAACACCTGCTGCTAAACCTGCTAAAATTCACTTTAATTAATAATGATAATCATTACTGTTATTAGCTGTCATTACAGTTTTTATCAGTAGGAGCACTAAAGTTGCCACTACATTACTATTTCTGTTACTACCGCTACTATCTCTATTATTAACATTGCTATCATTGCCCGTTCTTGTTCTTTTCCGCTGTGCTCTCTCTCTCTCTTTCTCTCTCTCCCAACCCAACTGGTCGAGGCAGATGACCGCCCACTCTGAGTCCGGCTCTGCTGGAGGTTTCTGCCTCTTAAAAGGAAGTTTTCTTTGCCACTGTTGCCTAGCGCTTGCTCTTGGTGGGAATTGTTGGGTCTCTGTGAATAATATTATAAAGAGAAGGTTAGACCTATTTGGAAAGTGCCTTGAGATAACTTCTGTTGTGAATCGGCGCTATACAAATAAAAATTTATTTGATTTGACTTGATTCCTCAGCTTGCCCCCAGAAATGTAATGACCGTGCATGAACACACAATACGTAAGCAAACCTGGAAGCTCCAAACCTCCTGTATACAGTTCAAATAATGCATCAATGGCAAATACATAGAGCTGCCTTTTCTTGCTTTTAGGTTAAAAAAGATTGACATCGATCATTAACAGCTACAAATTCACACTGACATGCAGTTTATTCTGTGTAAAGCTCAAATATGTCATTAATATTACCTTAAATGTTGCATGGTCGTTGCAGCTGCAGCTTTAACAGACTGTACACTGTATCACTTGAGGTACTGTGTGTGACTTACTTAGGTGTGATAGAAGATTTAAAAATAAAAAGCTGAAAAGTCCAAATTTCTTTCAGCTGACTGAGACCAAACTTCTCCAACATCCTGCTGAAAAGTTGAGCCAAAGAATGCACTTGATGTGACTTTATTTTAATTATGTCTTCCTTAGTGCAGACGGTGAATGGGCATTTCCACGTAAAGTAGCTGCCCCTTCCCTCCCACTGTCAGACAAGTATCGCAATCACTAAAAGTTGCTGTAATTACTGGAGGCAAGGGCACAGACAACTGTGCTGTCTTAGGCAGAATTACAACAGGACTATCAATAACAGTTAGAGGCCGGCTGCAGTGGGCACAAACAGGAGTCACTTTCACAGTCTTGCAGCCTGGATACACTCACATCACACTGTGCTTCTCAATGCAGCAAATAAAGCTTAAGGAAAACAACAGGACCACAGTGTGCTGTAAAGTTTGTTTTGATTTTATTAATTACTCAATTTACTTATTGTAAAGCTGCAGAAATACCTTTTTTAATCAACAATGGACCAAATGACTGTGATATATAGAAAGGCTTTTATCACTAAAACGGCAGGTGTTTCCATTGAAGAAGAAGCTCAAAAAAACCCAGTGTCGACTATCTGCTCAGTAGTAAACAGCGAGTTAACAACTAGCTGGTGAAGAAAGTGGAGCATTTAGCAGCTGAAAACACAGATAGTACGGTGGCCCTAAGAGGCCAATGCACCAAAACTTAAAGGATCTATAAATGAGACTTTAAACAATAATACAGCAGCAAATAACTGTTTTCTATGTAAAGATATAGTGGGGATTGGTGTCACACAACCTCTGTATTGTATGTGTTTGTTCTGGTTATTCAGTCTGGCAGTGCATCCATATTGGTGCATGTGAGCTTGCGCGTGAGTCGCTCCTGTTAATCCATTGGTCCTCCACACATTTATAAACACACAGGCACCACCCACAGGTGAGATGTCACAGTGCAGTATGCAGAGTTCAGGTGAGAGTGACCTTCCAGAATTTCCTCCACTAAAGAAGAAACCACGTTTTCAACTAAAAAGGTCTCAGACAAAGAAAGAGGTGAGACCAGAGCATGAGGACTACCAGTTCAAATCCCGGTTGGCTGGTGGACCCTCAAAACATCCATAAAGTTTTTACCAGCTTTATAAGGCCGATCCCAGTGGATCAGTCAAAAGCTGAATTTCTTTTCCAGTCCAACCGTGGAGAACAATACTACTCTGGCTCACTGACAGAAAACCCTACGAACCCTGCTGTTTTTTCTTCTCCTCCATGGCTGTTTTCATCAGTGACAGCCAAAGCAGACATAATAATGTTAGCTGACTTGCCGTGACCACTATTCTGAATGTGTTCGGCAAATCCTGCAATGCTAGCGTGGGCTAATCGTTGTAGCTGGGCAGTTTTTCATTGGCTCTTGTGTTCTCAGGGTAACTTTATTCAGTTGTGCTTCTTGTTGTGTGTTCTGTGGCTAATTCCACTGGGCTTCATAACAGCTTGCCGTCGGAGAACGTCAGCCAGCCGACAGAGCGTTTGTTTTGGTCTGAGATGCTGGTGGTCTAGTGTGATATCTAGTGGCAGCATGGTGCACACAATCAACAAAGGTGTGTTGAACAGCATGTGATGAAAAGAACACATTGCCAGTTGTTTAACATGGGGGTGGAAATAGTCTTCTTTGGGGTTGTGTGGCCAGTGACACAGGAAACACTGCACCGACAGAGAGAGAGGAATGGATGCAGATGTCTTGCAGTCGGTCCAATCGGCCATGAACCACTTCAAGAAACACTAGCTGACCTGTGAGGGCCAAAGGGAGCAGTGAAACGGCGGTATCTGCCAAAGGGGGGAGGTTGTTACCGACACAATGCCCAAGCTTTCGTACATGCCACAGTTACTGATTAATATCTTTTTCAAGTTCAGAAAATAAGCAGTAAGTGTATTAACAATTGAGGAAAGGCTCATGAGCCCTTGCTTGCTGCAGGGTTTTATGTATATCTTTTCACTTCTAAAATCAACACAGTAGGATTAGTCATTAGGATTTGTCCTCTTGGCAACATGAAAGTCCATCCAACGCTTGTTGAGATAGACAAGACAAACTGAAAGTGTTTGTGTTAATGTTGCAGCCACTGAAAGTAGTGTAAAATCTACTTTAACAGAGCGTAATGGCACATTATCATTATCGTTATAGATTTTGTGTCTCTGGTTATGGTCAGGGTCATTCAGTCTTGCATCGATCTTTCACATCATTTTTTAATTTCAATGCATTGTCAACAACTGCTATACATTTTGACAGTTTTAATTTTTTCATAAATTAACTTTTTAATTAGTTTATGTCTCATATTTGTGTCTGTAAAAAAAAGGGAATCAGCAAATATTTTTTTCATCATTTTTGTTGGTTAGTTAGTTATCTGATATTTATGAGGATTTTTAACATTTTAAATGAGGTTAATAAAGAAGAGGACCCAGCAGACGTGATCAGCACTGAGCTCAGAGACAGGCCAGCAGAGTCCAGAGGCCCTGACGCAGCACTGACTGCCAACACTCAGAACCACCACTCTGTTCCACCACACAGAGCACAGTGGCAGCTTGACGGATGGAGTTTATAATAGACTTCATATACAGGGAACATTCATAATTTCCACAAAAACTGAAAAGATGGATACAAACAGATTAATTGAATCTTCTAGTCTCAGGCTATACACACTGAGAAACTCGGTGAAGCTGCTCATTGATCACAGCCGGGGAACTGATGGTTGATCATTAAGTGGAGTTTTCTGTGTGGTTCATGTAGAGTCAGTCGATACTGGTTCCTCCAGTGGACAGTCTGGTGCAGATGCTCCAGCTTAATTGGGTTTTGAGACGAACAAAATGAAATTGAAACTGTCTCTGCACTTTAGTTGATCTTTGTAAATCTATCTGTGGCGTCTCCTTTCATAATGTATGGTAACACATTCACGATCTGGCCCTGCACTGGCTCAATTACGGCTCTCCTCTGTGGGGATGAGCAAGGACACTTCACTGTAACTCTAATGAATGTAGGGATGTTTCAGTTTAAAACTTCACCACTCAACATCAAACACAAGCTTATTATTGAGAGGTTTGCATGTTTCCATCCTCACTAAACCTTTTACTGCTGTTGTAACTCATGTTTGATTGTGTCGGACAGAAACCCATTAGTAGAGATGTTCCGATCCCAGTTTTCCTCACCGATATTGATTCTGATACCTGAACTTGTGTATCAGCTGATAGCAAATTTCTGTTGTAGCCTCTTACTGCACCTGTCATACGTTGAGACTCTCCGTCTGTCTCTCGTCTTGTTTCACCCTGTCTTTGTATCTGTCTCCAGTCACAATGATTGGCTGAGTAGCATCCATCACTTCCTCCAACCTGAACAACCAGCAACCCTCTGATATGACCCATAGGAGTGTCTCCTGAAATAGTGCCCCTATGGCAGCATGCATACCGGACTTTGGTTGTCATGGTTACAAGAATAAACTAGCAGACTGTACTGACAGCTGTGTACTTACTTTTGTCGCCATGGTTACTCTAATAACGGTCATGGCTTGGTTAGGTTTAGAGTAGGAAAAGATGGTGATTTTGATTAATATAAGAACTTCCTCAACATTAGACAATCTTTGTTGTCATGGATACAATATAAAAAAACCCTTTCACATGGGAATAGAACACCGCTCTCCTGTGTCATCTTCATCCATCCACCACAACCTCCTCCTGACGTGGACTTTGTCTTTCTTTATACAACGTCACCACACTTTTCCCTTTGCTCCTGTCATCATTACTACCACCACTAGATGTCACCTAGCAACAAAACTTAACCTGGGGTCAGAATCTGAACAACTCGACCCTTAAGTAATAAAGAGATTATAATTTAAAATTTCAGAAATTACATCGCTTACTACTGTTACTCCCTCATTTTTGGGGTTTGGCTTATTCACTAGAATAATGATGCGTTAGCTTAACCAACAGCTTGACCTTGACCTTTGACCTCTGACCACCAAAGTCTAATAAGCAAATCCTTCTGTCCTATCAAATGTTTGTACCAAATTTGGAGAAGTTCCATCAAGGTGTTACTGAGATATTGTGTCCACGAGAATGAGAAGGACGGACAACCCGAGAACAATATGCCTCCAGCTCTGACCGTCGCCAGCGCAGAGGCGTGAAAAAGCTCAGTACAGCTGGTCACTGTAGTTTCTAGCAACTGTTAATCAAGCAGGAGAAAATTAAGGCACTTTTGGGGACTATTTTTGGTGGTGGACTAATGCTCAGTCATTCCTTTGATGAGTTTTTCTGGCAGCAGGGCGGTGTGTGAAGGACTGTTTCAAAATAAACTTCAGTGCGTGTTCATGGTGATGGAGGAGCATGTCAGCAGTGCAGCAGTTTGATTGATACATGGTTTTCAGCTCAGACGAAGATGATGTCTCATAAAGATCAGAAACATCAGTAAACCTGATGTACACCGGATCATGTCCCACATGGCTTTACAAAACAGGACTGACTCAGGTTGATCTTATTCAATTGATCCCAGTTCAATTTGTTTCCATTGTGGTGAATGGCTCCACGTTTACTCATTACACTGGCTCCCAGTTTGTTTTAGAAATGGTTTTAAAGACGTTACACAGAAGGGAACTCAAATTAACGAAATCTCAATAGTTTTAACGAGCAAGGCTGCTAAACTCAGCCATGAATATCATGTTAAAAAGTCTTATTTCGAATAGTTTTGCCTTTTTGCTGTTATTTGTATTTGTTCCCCTTTCTCCATATTCTATTGATCCTGTTTTTTTCTCCACATTATTATTATTATTATTATTATTATTTCTTTCTTATCACAGTTTGATTTTGATTCTGTTACTGGAGATTAGATCTTTTAATGAAACTCTGCAGAAACCTCCTAGCTTCCTTACAGACCTCGTCACACGTGTTTTGCCAACACAACAAATCCCACAGAGCTCTCAGGTTGCACATTTTACATGACTGCCGATACCAGAGCTCACTTTGAAGCTCGCAAACCCACCTGGCAAAGAGAATGCAAAGCACATAAATCATTACAGGTGGGTTCATATTTATTCAGGACAGATGAAAGAGAGAGGAGAGGATGAAGGGCTACAGCCCTCAGAGGCCACAATCCAAATATCCCTGTTTAAACACCTCTTCATAGGATGATTGCCATTCCTCTGAATGCTCACTTTGCCAGCGGGGACTCAGGGAACTGAATTATACTATATATTATGGATGCATTCAAAACACTGACACACACACACACACACACACACACACACACACACACACACTCCATCCTGAACAGCCTCTTGTCTGAATTGTAGGCTGGGTGTTAAAGACATGATGAGTGGATCAGCTTCTGTGATTGATTTGTGTGGCTGGGAGGTTGACGGAGGGGGGGGTGCAAATTGATTGTGTCATTGGCTGGCGGGCAGGGGGAGGGCAACACACATCACACATGCTTTGTGCTCATTGATCTGACCTCTGGATAAAAAAATGAATTTATCTCTCTGCTTGTTGTTGTGCTGCTAACTCCTGAGGCTCATCAGAGAGAGTGGATTATCTGTAGGATCAACAACCAGGGTCTGATTCTCTTTATCAGGTGATGAACGCCCTTGAAGATAAGAGCTCTTAGTCCAGGACCCCTCAGTGATCCCGTCTCCTTCTTAGACCCACTTCATATCGAATGTCTTAATAATTCTCCATGTGCTACATCATGTGCAGCCTTGGCCCGCTGATCAAATTAAAGTTCATATTGTGACCTCTAGGTGTCACTATCACCATATGGGAACATCAGTCACAGGAAGCGTTCGTCTGATCCTGAGCGCTGGGCTTTTCTCTCAGGAACCGATGTTCAACATGGAGACTTAATCTACCACCAGAATCTACCGGTCACGTGTGCACTGGCTCGGTCGATCTCATGCTTGGAAACATGTGAAACACGTTGACGGCAAGACGGTTTGGTGCATGTGAGGTTTGGATGGCGGTAAACCCTTTCAAACAGGATGGAAGGCAGCAGGTGTAGCGGTGCGGTGGATGAAAGAACAGCAACAGACAGGGTTTTTTTTTTGTTCCACAGTTTTCTTTTTGTGCTTGAGGTCACAAAAATAAAGTTACAATTCTTGGAATCAGGTTTCAGGCTGGTGGGCAACAAAAGCAGCTTCTCCAGTGCAGCAGACTCCAACCATAGAAGTGACACAACCTGACCCCACACACACACACACACACACACACACACACACACACACATACACACACACACATTATTAACATTATTTGTATTGCACTTTTCATACAGGTTGGTGCAGTTGAAAGAGCTTCACTGATGAGCGAAAAAGAAAAGTACAAATCAAGTGAAAGCTGAGAATGAGATTTCAAAGCCATAATAACATTTGCAAACAAAAAAAAAGAATATTTACAATAAAAGAACAGATAAAACTCAATAAAATACAATAAGATACAATTTAGAACATTATTACAATGAAATAAGTGAATAAAAAAAGCGATTATGAAGAGGTATGTTTTGAGTTTACATTTAAGTTTCAACACTTGCGGCTGCTCTCAGATCCTCTAGGAGACTGTTCCATCGGCTCAGAGCATTAAACCTGAAAGCTGCCTCGCAGAAGGATTTAGTCCTGCACTTTGGAGCAACTAATAGACAACTAGAGGACCTGAGGAGGCCGTACTGATTCACAGCCTGTAAGCAGGGGAGACATGTATGCCGGTGCAAGACCATGAAGTGCTTTAGAAACAAGTAAAGGATTTTAAAATCAATACAGAAGCTGACAGGTGACCAGTGTAAGGACTAAACACAGGTGCGATGTGTTCTCTGCTTCTGGTCCTGGTTTGAGCAGACTGAGCACTGAGCATTAAAATAGTCCAAGTCTCCTGGATATAGAAACTTGTATATGAATGTTTCTGTGTCACTCAGAGAGAGAAATGGTGGCACTGTAGAAATATTTTTCACGTGATAAAAAGCAGAGAACAACAAACATATTTACGGTTCTCCTCTCTGACCTTTCGGTTCGGCCCATCAAGGTAACCGGCTTCAACCTGAAGCCGTCGTCTCGTGTGTTCACCCCAGGAAAACATGCCCCCTTGAAGTAGACCTCAAAGAGAGAGAGAGTGGTTCCCAAATAAAAGCACAACATAAACTAACTCCCGGTATAAGCTTGGTCCAACCTTACCCAGTCGGTGTGTGTGTGTGTGTTTTTTCACCTTAGTGAGGGTTGATGCCTCGCAGCTCCTTCACACTGCAACATAAACATGTTCTTGTAATTCAGATGATAAGTACGCTCCCTCCTGCCCGTCTGACTAACGCGGGGTTTAGAGCGATCGGGCGTGTTGCCCCTTCGACTCTATAACTCACCTCCGCAACACATATCCGTAATATTGATTCTCTCGCTAGCTTCAAATCCCAAACTCAAAACACACCTCTTCAAACTTGCCTATTCTGTCTAACTCCAACTCCAGCGTCAATGCGATGATATTTATTTCATGCAATTATATTTATTCTCATTTATTTTGTATTTCTTTCCTTGTTCTTGCTATTTTATTTATTTTCCTGCGTGGTGTTAGGTGCCCTTGAGCGCCTTGAACGGCACATATAAAAAAACATGTTTTATTGTCATTATCATCATATTATCATTATAATATTATTTATTATTGTTATCACATTTCCTACTTATATGCATACTTTGCAAATGCAAATTAGTAGTGTACTAGTATGACTGTAGTTTATAGGCGATTTGAACTTGTTTTTGGAGTTACTTCCATTGTTGCAAGTTCAGTGGAGCCTGAAAATGAAAGTGTGAGAAAAGCAGGGGGCGTCTGGTTGCAGCTGAGGAGTGATGTGCAGCCTCCACAGCTGACTGTGGCAGGTTAAATACATTCTTAAAGAGTTAAGTCTTAATCTCTTTAACACATGCAACAACAACTCTGTCATTAAGACCCTCACGGGAAAAAGAGACTATATCATCAGAATGAATGAAATCCTGAGCTGCCATATTGATTCATTGGCCACAGTGTTGGCTGCTCACTGACCCCACTGGAAAACACTTCATCAGGCTGAACACACAGTTGTTTTCCTTAGTTATCGGTACATCAATCCATCAATAAAAGCTTTATGATTATATCCAGTAATGTAGTTAGATTAAAAAAAAATAAAAACAATCGATGTTTGACTTTTTAATTTGCGAAAACCACAAATTAAAAAGGGAGTGCAGAGTGGAGTCCCATGCGAGGAACATCTGAATAATTAACCGTGGTTTTATCACAGCCTTCTTTTCCCACTCTGATGTGAAAGAAGCAGAACAGCACAACTGTTGCCAGATGGTTCAGGGCACGGACCCAGACTCCCAGTGCTTTGTTTCTCTCGCTGCTACACTCCAGCCGCCCCAGAGGAGGCTCTCCTGGCAGCTTGCTGCAGCCCTGGAACAAGGCCTCGGAGACTTTAGGACCCAGACCAATTCATCAAACAGCGTGCTCCTCATGTCTCCGGTGCTGAAGACTGACTGTCGTCAGCTCTTAACAACCCCTATCTCTAATATCACCATGCAAAATGGGGACGCTGTCTGGAAATAACTCCACGCCCTCACTGGGCTTTATTACCTGTACTGTGTGAAACAGCAGGAGCTGGGAGGATGATCTGAGACCGGAGCCGACAGGCAGACTTAAGGCTTGTTGAGGAGGACACGGTCCCGCTGGATTCAGTTGATCTTCATTAAGGGAGCACAGCCCTGTTTGTCAGCTCAAGTGCTGATGAGAAAGTAACTGAAGGAGATGATGTTTAAAAGAAAAAAGATGGAGCTTTATAAAGTTTTTCATAATATGAAGTAATAATAATAAATAAATAAAAATAAAACAAATTAGACATAAAAGTAAAAACTATTAAAAAAAGACCCAAAAATATTTGTACTCATATTATTTATATCAATTTTTGACATAAGATTTATGGATTTGATGGCTTTTCCTTGTTGATAATGTGTTTAATAATATAGTGTATTAGGGTAAACATATAATGATAATATTAAGGGGGCTATATTTACGGTACTTGTAGCTATTTACTGTTCTTTTAGATTTTACAAACTTTATTTAAACCAACCACATGCAGTGCTGATGCTAGAGGCTTTGGAGTCATACTACAATTTACAGATGTTCATCAAACGTCTCACACGCAGACTATCTGTAGACGTTACAATTTACAGATGTTCCCTGAGCACCTCACATGCAGGCAATGGGTAGATGCTACAATTTACATACGTCTCCTAAACACCTCTCTGACACTATCTGTAGATATAGATGTTAATAGTTACATAACATGAGCCAGAAGAGTATCTAAACATTTATCTTAAGCAGCTGGGGCACCAGCAAATATTAAACGAGTTAGATCAGTTAGTGTACGAGTCTAAAATATATCTAAACATAATTTTAGATATGAACATACACAATAGAATTTAAATGGGTAGTTTACGTATTTTATTTAATATTCTGCATAGAGTAGCCAAACGTGCGGCACGGTGCTGCAGCGGTTAGCGCTGTCGCCTCACACCGAGGCCTGTTTCCTCCCACAGTCCATGAACATGCAGATGAGGTTAACATGTGAATCTAGATGGTAGTTGTCATTTTATTTTGTGTGTGCATGCAAACAGTTGCAGTTGCTCCTGCTTGTTTTCTTATTTTTCCCACCTTTCTTCTTCCGTCACACGCCACCGCGGCACAGCAACCACAGGGTCGCTCTGCAGGGACAAGCTGTTGCACTGAAGCTGTAGAAATCATGAGGACACAGAGAGAGAGAGAGAGAGAGGGAGGGAGGAGGAACGGAGCGACGAAGGAAGAGAGAGCTGGGTCCAGACAGCAGAGACTGATGGAGGAGCGGAGTGAGGAGCTGTGTCTTCCTTCTGTCATCATGGGTGACGTGAGTTCACTGGACAATAAGATGGATGTGCAGGAACTGCATTATTCCTGAACACTGCTTAGGTGGTTTGAACCACTGTGGTAACATTGTGCGGTTGAGACAACAGCTCTGAATTATTTTTTTGTTTCAGGTGTTCTTTTTAAATAACAATTATATTACTGTATCCTGGTGGAGCGGGTTTCTTTCAACAGCTCATCCCTGGAGAACAGCTGTGGCACTCGTAGCTTTAAAAGCCCCTCTAAACCCTGCATTATAATTTCACTTTTCCAGAGGTAATACAGACTCAGGTCATTAGCATTCATTTTATGACTTAGCTTGAGCTCCCATTGATTGTTTTTTCCCCCCTTCCATCATCTGGAGAGGGGGCCGTGAACCGGGGGCCTCGGAGAGCCGCTCTGGAGGCAAATGAAAAATGAAATGGTAATTAAGTGTGAGATGGAGGCAGCGCCGGCCTGTCGTTGGGGAGAAATTGAGGAAGTGAAGGCATCAGGTTTGGAAAGGGGGCTGAAACGGCGTCGCGCCGCAGGAGCTCCGGAGGCACAGTGGAACCATTGTTTCACCGGCGACAGGTCTCAATAAGGCCCGGCTAATTTATTTCCACTCTCATTACTCGCTCGGACCCTCGCAGGTGCCGCTCTTTTAAAAATGTGAGGCTGTTAACCCCCGCTGAAGAGACTGCAAACCAAGCCCAGTCCACGAGGGGCTTTACTGCACCACCAGCTAATGAATCAGCCACAACAACAAATCAGGAAGCAGCGAGTCACTGAGTCAACATTATGACTCTGACAGTCATATAAAATAAGGTGTTTACATATGTGCATTACTTCACTTTCACAGCCGAGTAATGCACATATATTTTTTATGCAGGTGACAGTCGGAGCCGGAGGCGTTTTGTTTTCAGGTTGTCCGTCTGTCAGTCCGTCTCATTCTGGCGGAACGTAATATCTCAGCAACGCCTCGATGGAACTGCTTCAAATTTGGCACAAACATTCACTCGGACTCAAGGGCGAACTGAATAGATTTTGGTGGTCAAAAGGTCAAAGGTTGAGGACAGTGTGACCTCACAAAAAACTTTTTAGCCATTATTCACCACTTCACAGCAATTATGAAAAAGTTTCACACAAATAGTTCATATTTTCTATGACTCTGGATAAACAGGGATGTGACCTGAAACTCGTCTGAGTGGAGGAGGCAGACGACCACGAGGAGGTGAATCTAGTTTAATATGAATTGAACATGGAACATGGTCTAAGAATATCTTTCAGGTTATTATATTTTTCATATAGTCTTGATATACATGTTTTTCCTTCTCCTCCACTGTAGCTCAGTGGAAGCTTACATTATCTCAAATATAGGAAAGGAAAAGTGAAACAACATTGACCGAAGGAATTAGTGTGAAAACAGAATCTGGGTTGTACTGATGGAATAATTGTCTTGGATATGTCGAAGATACCAGGAGATGACATGGAGGAAGTTTGTATTTTCAAAGAGCAGATTAAAACAGGAACAAGGGAGAAGTTTGTTTGCTTTCTTATTAAATACAGTAAAATACACTTTGCTTCACAAAGCGTTTTAGCACAAAAACAAGTTCCTAAGTCTGAGAGAAGTTAGAGGCACAAATGACAGCTGCTGAGAGTTTGCCGAGACACTAAATTAGATTTACAATTAATCTACAACCACATGAACACTGGGGGGAAATGTAAGGCTGCTCGGATTTCATTTCGTTTCGTCAGAATAATGAGAAAATGGTAATTAACGTATCTGCAAATGTGGTTCACTCTAAACCTGTAACAACATGTAACAGTAGTGGGAAAATGTTCAACATATTCCACTGGTTTTGTGTCTGGTTTAATAGAGAAAAATAAGTAGCAAGAAACAATGATTCAGGCTGCAAATTTGACTCCCTCCTTGGCCGCCCTCACAGACCACCAGACAGCTGATGTTGCAGGCCAATGCTGTTTGTTGATTAAACAGGTACCAGACTACAGGTCAGCCACTATCTTCATCTGGGGAAAAAAATGATCCAGATTACAAAATATACAAACATTTGTGTTCAACCAACAGCAGCAATAGTTTGGACACACAGTGTCAGCAGGTTCAGGAGAGGTAACCGTCACACACAGGTGAGGTGATCGCTGGTTAAGTTGACTGTTCACCGTGCAGGACCAAAACGACCCCCAGGCCACCGGGAAAATCTGCCGGTTCTCCCGATGGGCGCCACCCCCCGCCGCCGACAGGAACAACAGCTCGGATCTTTCTTTAACCCCCGAACCAACGTGTTGCTTAAACCAAACCACATGGTTTCTGGTGTCAAAGCTGCTTTGCACGCCTCCCTACAACTGGTGTGCTTTACAAAAATGCAGCTTTTCTTTCATTTAAACAAAGCATGAGCTGAACTGAACACACTCCAGGCAGCAATTAAGTCTTCATCAGCCTAAATAAGTTAGTTGTATATAAACAGAGTTTCTGTGAGACAAGAGTGGTTTAAGCAAGTACAAGTCAGTTGCTAATAAAACTGTTTGAAAACATATACAGAACGTGTACTTATAATTAAATAATGTACATTACTATCATTATATTCAACACTTCCTGCAGATATTTCAAAATAAAGGCCAAGCAGGAACAGCAGGGATTATTCTCTTCGAGCTGCTGGAAGGATGATGTGAAATGTTATAGTTCCATTATAATTAAGTAAACTTCATCTGCCGGTGAGGACCATGCAGTATGGTCAAAAGCTCCAGAGCAAGTGAGTAACTGGACCTTGAATGATTTGTCCATTAATTGTGTAGCCAGTGTGGAAACTGAATCAAAGTGAAGTAAAGCTGATGATAAACTTCTGACCTGACGATTGTGCTACAACATGAATTTCACAACCATCCAATAGTTGTTTAGTTATTTGACAGTCAAAAGTTTATAGACGTAACGGTGTCGGATGCCTGGAGGCGGTGGAGCAGAGCAGCAGAGGGGACTGTGGCTCTGGATGAACTATACTGCCTGGTACAATATATTCAAGGTTTGAAGCTGCACTGTTGACTGAGTGAAAAACAAGCAGAAAAACAAATAAAGAAGAATATTTCTGGGTATAAACTCAGGACACATTTCATTTAATTAATCAGTTTATAATTATAATTATTTATAGAGTGATCCATCAGTGTACAGTAATACTTTTGAGATGATTTTTGCTTCAGAAGGTCAAATAATGAAAGCAGCGCCGTGCCTGTCTTAACATAATGAGTTAGTGTAAGTAAGTGTAAAAAGGTTTGATAAAATTATCCTTATAAATTATTAAAATGCACCTACGGTAAAAAATCATCCAAAAGCTCCATGCTGCCAAAATAAGTCATAATAAATCAGTTCTTACGCTGGAGTTCAGACATTTCTTAATTTGGGAAACCAGGATTAAAACTAATAAGACCCCGGCTCAGTATTTCCATTCTATTTTTTTAAATTTAATCTTTATCTTTATCTTCTTTAATCTATTATTATTGTTATCATAAAGAAAAATTAAGAATAAGCAGATCAGCAGTTTAGATGCAGGGAGGTGCACACAAAAGTAAGACAATAATGATAGTAACCATGGGAACCAGTGCACTGACATTCATCACTGTTACTTGTGTCAGTAAATAAGTAGTGAAGCCTCCAGCTGTGCCTCTGAATGTGTGTCAGTGTGTGGAGAAGCTTTGTGATGATGCAGAGAAGGTGATGCTGTGACTTGATCTGCTGCTTCAGTGTGGTAATGTAAACCCAGACCACTTGGCTGGCACGCAGGCAAGGGCTGCTGGGTAATTTCACGACTGTGACACACAGTCAGTCACGAACCAGTCCAAAAATGTCAAAAACATTTTAGCGTTTATAATTTCGCACCACTTTCTGATTAGACACCATTTATGAGCTGTAATTAATGTCTTCTCTAATGGTTAACAAATTGTTAATGAGTTATAAATCGGTAATAATTGACAATAATTAGCAACTTTTGGGTTGCCAGGTTGTGGAAAATCTTTCTTCAGCATAGCATTTTGCTGGCACTTAAATTCATTACGGAGAAACATACATCACAACTCTAATTAGACAGGTTCATCAGCCAGGATAAGAGGTGTCTCAGTTTATAACAAGCCAATCTCCACTGTCGACGGATGAACGCTTTTGCAAATCAAAAAGCCAACAAATAAGTTCTGTGATCACCTGTGTCAATGTTAGTGAAGATGACAGAGTTTGTCCCAAGAGTAGTAAAAAAAAAAATGTTCCTGATAAAATCCAAAATGGCGCCTGCATGAATAAGGTCGACAAGACCAATTAACGATTGCAAGGCAAATTGCAAATTTTCATCCTGCAGCGCCCTCTAGAGATCAAAGGACACTACATATCTAGAGCTACCTCCCGACAGGATCCTGAGTCCATGTGCCCGGTTTCTTTTTCGTATATGAAAAGAAATGACCTCACCTCCTGTCTGGTGGCTTCACTGCAATTTTGTGATTGGCTGTGACAAAAGAACATCAAAAATCCATGTGATGACTTTTGTGAGGCTCGGTCTGAAGATCATCTGTGCCGACTTTAGTTGAGATTGAACAAAGTTTGTCCGGGAATAAAATCCAATACGGCAGAAATTGACATCACTCAACTTGATCCAAGGAATTTTAGAAAATCGTGCATACAGTTCAAAAGTTATATTACAACTTTGACCTGTTGGTCACAGACATGAAACACCGTGAAAAGCATCATGGGAGATCCCCTATCAGTGCGCCACATTTCAAAACTTTACCATACAGCCATTGACTTCCATGGCAGAGGAGGACGAAAAGGTAGAAACCCCCAAATGTAAAAAATCAAATCAATAAAAACACCTGACCAAGTAGTGATTATGTATGCTGATGTCGTATTATGATTTATACAGCTATTCAAACAGCTGATGGGCCGGCAACACAAAAGTTGGTAACAAGAGGCGAACACAACCTCAGGGTTAAACGGTGTCATCTGATTTGTCGTCTCCCGCTGCAAACGGGAAATAGGAAGCAGGAATGAACTCAGACCTCAGCTAATAAACGGCTTCTTCATTGTTTAGTTCTGTGAAAATAAGCAGAGAAGCTCCACCACAGTGAATAATTCATCATGCTGTTAGCAGTAAAAGCTGAGTGTCGCTGCTATTTGATTAGATTAGATTACATTTGGTGGAATTATATTGACGTCTTTGCGGTAAATGGGCTGCAACAGCAGTAACTAATGGAAATGGAAATAGAACAGAGAGATGAGGGAGAAATAAATGTACACTAAATATTCCTACCCTCCTGTTTAAGAGCAGCAGCATCAGGCCTTGAATGTATTTAACCTGTTGAAACGTATAGCCAGATTTTCCCCCGGGCTTCAGCAGTTGCTATGCTGTGATATGTCTGAGTGTGAACGGTGAGACAGTTGTAGTTCCACGTGAAACCAAACATGTTGTTGTGGCATGAGTGAAAGACTCTATAGTTCCAGATGTGACTGCTCCTTACATGATGTTCCATGGACTACAATTCAAACTGCTGCTGTTCATGCAGATTTTATACTACAGGTTTTGTTTACATTTTCAGAAGTGTCAACCTCTGACCTTTTCAAAATGGTAGAACATGCACAGCGACCTTCTCTAAATGACGACAGTGGGTTGGATTTTTATTGCAAGAAATGGCCCAGTACAGCCGAGCAGATTTATTTCTTTTACTTTGTGGCGTATAGAAGGGTGTAATTCACACTGTGGAAGGAGAGGGGTTCATTTCACTTTCCCAAATACTTTTCTTATTCTTCCACTCTGACAATTTCAGTTTGATGTCCTCAGTATAATCTGAACGGTGTCCGCTGGCTGTCCAGCAGACAGAAGAGAGAAGCTGATAAAATCTGCTGTTAAGATCTTCTTTTAGAGGGTTTTCACATCAGGGACCCAGGCAGCACACTTGACCCCAAAGTCCAGTCCGTCTGATCAGTGTGAACACATGTGTATCATCCGTCCCTGGGTCCACTTCTGGCTGGGCAATTATACTTGAAATCAATATCACAAACTTTTACTTCAATTACGATTATTAATCGATTACTCTGGTGCTTATCGGTCTCTCTCTTAAATTAATTGTTGGCGTTACCTTTGGTTTCTATCCATGTTGCATTCACCACTGTCTGGTAGTCGTGACTGATGAGACCCAATCAGGAGGCGAGGCAGCTGTCTAAGCCATTGTTCCTAAACATCTCCTTTTCTGTTCGTCCACACAACACAACCCCGGAGTTTTCCAACTAAAACACATCCAGCAGCGTCTCCAAAAGTCTCTGTTTTAGAAGCTCGATAACTCCAGTGTGGACGGCAGGTGCAAACGTAGCAGAAGCGATGTGTGTTAAAACTAAAACATGTCAGTGTGGACGAAACCTGAGGCTCAGTGTTTGCGCTTGTGTGATCCACGTCACCAGCTTAAGTTGTTGAGAGGTGTTAAATGTCAGTTTAGATATGTTTTCAGTTAATTTCCCAGACATAGTTCGTACTGCACCAAAACAAGGACAGCTATTTAAAATGTGATGTCATGGGTAAAATGAAACAACAGAAGGATGTGATGCGTAACTCTGGCAGCTCCACTGATGAAAATACAGATTTCCATAGTGGAAAACCAACAAGTGAGCCTAATGTCATTCAGTCGCAACCCATCACACCACCTTCAGATGAACATGGGACTAGTCAGTCCACCAGTGAGCCCATCACAGACTGTCCTGTAGTTACGTTTTGTTGCTAGGCGACATCTTGTGGTCGCAGTAATGATGACAGGAGCAAAGCGAAAAGTGCGGTGACGTAGTGTAAAGAGAGACAAAGTCCACGTCAGGAGGAGGTTGTAGTGGATGGATGAATATGACACAGGAGAGTGGTGTTCCATTCCCATGTGAAACCAGTTGTTTATGTTGTAACCATGACAACAAAGATTGTCTAAAGTTGTGGAAGTACTTATTTTGACCCAAACAACAATAATTTCCTAAACCTAACCAAGACATAACCATTATTATAGTAACCATGGCAACAAAGGTAGGTACGCCTGCTGCTGTAGGGGCACTATTTCAGGGGACACTCCTATGGGTCGTATTGGGGGGGGGGTTGGAACACATGACCTGTAGGGTTATTCAGGTTGGATGAACTGTTGGCCTGCCAATCAGCTGTTAAGTAATAGATCAATGTTAGTTGAGGGGAGGGTCCGATACCTCACATCACAGACAGCTTCTCTCTCTCTCTGTTTTATTCATACTCCATAGTTTTATAAAGACAGATCCACATGTGCTCATCATGTGCATTGGGACAAAAATCATCAATAAACCAATTCTAGTAGCACACACAGTACCTGTCTGCAGACAGCTCCTGTTTTCTGCTCTTCAAAAAGCCGAAGTATCAATCAATAATGAATTCTCTTTAGTGAGATGCAAAAGAGAACAAAGAGTGTTATTAAGAGTTGAATAACAGCAGCTTCTGTTCAGAACAAGATGTTTTCCAAACCTGTTTCTATTCAAACACCTCCTGTTCTTTATTTCCCTGCTTTAAGGACCCTGGGAGTTATTAGCATTTCCACTTACTCCTACATTTACTCCTGTTTTTTCACACCAAAGACTAAAACAACATTATCTTATCCTTCCATTAGTCTCCTCCTTTCTTGGGCTTCTCTCCACAGAGATCGGCCCCTGCCCTCCCCCTCCACTCACCGCAGATTGCATTCTTTTGTCGAGGACCCCCTCAGGCGCAGGCTGGCATCTGAAGATGGATGGAAGGAAAGCAAAGGAGGGGAGGATAAAATATTGACAAAGTGAGAAAAAATGAAAGACACTCTGAGTCATGAAATGTGGCAGTTTGGATTCCCTTGTTTCACACCAGGAAGTGATGAAGAAACCGTCCGAGATCTCTCTTAACAACTTTATTTTTTATGTGTTTGGGAATATGCACCTTCTTCCCTGGCTCGACACTGGTGGATCACTGCAGCGGTGTGAAACCACTGGCATCGCCCGTGTGCATGTGGCCGTGGATGTTTGTCTTTGTGCAGACAAATATAACAGACCTGCTCATTAAAAACTGCTCCACAGCTCTACCGAACGGGAACAGTTATATGACATCCAGAGGGCGATTGCAGTAGAGCCGCCGATCCTTCATGTCAAACGGAGCCAGTTGAGGTGGATCAATCCCCCTAGGCGCCTCCCAGTGGAGGTCTCCCAGGCACGTCCTACTGGTAGGAGACCTCAGGGATAGACCCAGAACACACTGGAGAGATTATATATCTCATCTGGCCTGGGGACGCCTCCGGATCCCCCGGGACGTGCCGGAAAACACTGCTGAGGAGAGGAAGATCCAAGCAAAGCCAATGAAATAAAATCTGATTTTACACTTAATCATAGACACACTAAACTGATGGTAACACACACAACCTGAGTTCTGTGTTCTGTGGACCTACCCACCCCAACTCCCTCCTCTTAATGCAGACTACTCAACTTCCTGCTTTGCTCCTGTCAGACTCACTGCAGCCACTACTGGTTGTAAAAGCTGCTGGCACAGATGAACTGTAGGTCAGTTTTTTTACAGGAGGTCATTCTTGTTTCCACTTAACACAATGAGGATATGTTGTTATGTAGCTGACAGGTCGCAAATTACTTTAATGCTGAGCGCGTCAGTCAACCAGAATATCTGATCTCACAATTCAATCTCTGCTGTCTACTGTCTCGTGGTTCTGTTCAGACTCTCACAGCACCAGGTTCAGGTTCAAGATCCTGGTCTGTTTATTTACATTTAACCTGAACCACCATCTGAACCACAGGACTGTGAACCTGGTCTCTGGTGTGACAGTCACACACATGGTTAATAAATATTGCGCCTCATACATTAATATATGCCTCTGAACATACAGATATGTTACTGGTTTCACACAGTGTTTGAGCCAGACAGGCTTGACGTACCTTAACTAACCTTGCAGAAAAAAAACAAAACAGGAAGAAAACATTTTAAAACCCATCATTGACATAAAAAGAATATATATATAAGAATAAATCCGTAAAAACAATAAGAAAATAAATGTGTCTATGTAAACAGGAATAAATATTAGAATAAATAAGTAAATAAAAAATGTGGAAAGGGAAATAAATAAAAGAATGAAAAATGTTGTATTTGGTTGGTGGTGGACTTACAGCCAATGCTGTTTGGAACCTAAGCGGACTTAAGGTGGACTGACCTTTAAGGTGGACCATCTCGCCCACCGACACCTTCATAAAAAAACGTTTTTCAAAAACATATCTGCTGTTGTAAATCACACTAAAACATGAAGCCTGAAACATCAAAGTTACTGGAATTAATAACTGTCAATATAATTCATGAATTTTAAATTGTAATATAAGAAAAGTAATGACATTATTGTGAAGTAACGCATCAGTGCTTATAACACAGAATGATTTGTTCTTTATTCCTGTCTGTGGTTCAGTGTGGTTGACTGTATCGTGTGATTACTACAGCGCAGATAGTGTGTTTCCACCACAGTGTTGCCGGGGGACACGGTGGACCCGCAGCTGCACAGTATTTTGTTATGCAGTCGCAGTAACCCCTGGGCTCTGAAGGCAGTGTGGAGCCGACTGTGACTGCAGAGCCGATGCTGTGATCATCTCTCATCACTCCCCTCATGTGAATAGACCGGGGGAGATGAAATTGATGGGGGAGGTTTAATGTAGTCCTGGAGAGTTCTCATCAGCATGATCCCAGACAGGGGAATGAAACTCAATGAGTTGTTCATTAAATTTCAGGACTTTCTGACACACACCATCGACACACACTGACAGCGCAGAGGGTTGCAAATCACAACCGCTGGACGTGGAGTGGGATTGAATCATCACAGAGCCGCTCTCCGTGGAAATGAATTTAATACTCGCCTCATGATCACCATAACAATCACGTTTTGTTGACTCCCTCCTCGTCATCTCGCTTTCTGCGACTTCATTTACGAGCCTCGCATCGTGATTTTATAAAGACGAGCAAAAAACCTGCTTGAACTCCACGTAAACATCTCATTAAGATTAAACTTATTTCTGACCAATTACCTGTCCTTCAAAGAAACAAGCTGACTTTTAAGGCCCGGGTCCACTCTACTACTTTTGGAGCTTTTGGAAACTAAAAGGATATTACTCATCCATCTCATGGAACTGAAACCTTTCATTTGTATCGAATCTATAAATCCACACTGACTCCAGGGGACACACATCGCTGTGGGGCCGCCTGTAATGTATACTGGCCTCTCCTCGTCCATGTTGACTGTTGACTGGCGGGAAATGGAAATAATGTTAGTGATGAGTTTGAGATACTAAAAGATAACAAAAGATGACGCATTACAAGCAGCGCCGACGGTAAGAAATGGTATACACTTCCTGTCTCCTCAGTGGGCGTGGTCCTGATGGACATGGCAGAGGAACCGAGGTTCCCGCTTGGTCTTGACATTTGCGAAGGCATGAGCTATCAGTGATCGCTCTGATGGTCATCAATCACCGAGATCATCGTCCATCGGCACAACCCTAGTGGGTAAATACCAAAAATACTTTAGTTTCTGATGAGCACCAGGAAATAAATGAAAGAATAAACTAAATATTTGTCACAATTCTCCCATTAAATGTGACAGTAATCACTCAAGAACAGAGCGTTTATTTGTCTCTGTATGCTTATTTCAAAGTAAAGGTAATTTATTTGACTATTTGATTATGAAAATACCGGGAAAATCATCGGGACCCCGGCGATATCGCCACCATCCACACCTCTGTCTGCGCCGATCGCACAGCACTATCACAGACCGGTCCGACCCAGCTCACCACCTGTTTGACCTCCTGCCCTCAGGATGAAGATAAAGTCTATCTGAGCATGAACCACCAGGATGACGGACAGGTTTTTCCCCAAGCAGTCAGGCTGCTAAATAAGACTCACACACACACACACACACACACACACACACACACAGACTATCCCGCTCTCCTCCACAAACCCAGACAAGAACTCTGAATGAACTTTACATTGTGATTGTACTACATGCCATAAGCTGTATTTTAAACCGTGACTTGAACTATTAATGTGTATTAGTAATAACTGTTTAGTATTATGTTTATTATTATCAGGGTTTGACAGTAATGAGGTACATTTACTTGAGTACTGTACACTAGTATATTTCCCAGTATCTGTTCTTTACTTGAGTATTATATTTTTTGCAAACTTCTGACTTTTACTCCATTACACTTAAAAGACAAATATTGTACTTTAGACTCCACTACAACTTTTAGTTGGTGTAATTAGTTTTTTTATTTTTTATTTTGACTCCAGGTTTGTAATTTTAGATACAAAGAAAGAATTCTTTAGTTTTAATTAATGAATGAATTAATTAATTAATGTTCACTGTGTTTACCATGACCAAACTGCATCACTGTCAATGGAAAAAAGAAATAGTCAGTCAGTCAGTCAGTCAGTCAGCATGTTGCTTCAGAGTCATTCGGTTCTATAAATGTGGAACAATACGAGTTGACATGAAAAAAACTTTTTGAGTATTTTTAAATTCAAGTACTCCATTACTTTAACTCAAGTAAAAGTCCCACTTAACAACTTTCACCTGTATTGGAGTGATATGGGAGTCTTGTTGTTCTTAACTATGACAGTAAAGACGCACGACTTAACAAATGTCGTGTTGGCATTGCCAAGAAAACACACAGTAAAAACGAGTCATTTCAAAAGTATGGATGCTGTCGGCCTGCCGTTCCCAGAGCTGCTAAACCGTGGTGGAGTCACCAGGAGGACATGAGCAGCAAAAAGCTGGGCGGAGTATCTGCTGCAGTCTGGGAGGTGAGCTGTGAAGAGTATCAGCATGCTTTGGCACTCGCCTCTCAAGCACAACTGCGCATAAGAGACTGTTGAGCTTTGGGGTCTTCTCTGGCCATGACTGAACTAGATTTTTATTGTGGTTGAAATCTTTTCCCAGCTGCTGCCTGAGGAATGTAAATTTGAAATGGAGCATGAGGGTTTAAAATATCCCCAGGCTCCCGGCAGCGAACACGTCCGCAGACTGCCGGGGCGGAGAATGGGGGCAGAGCCGGGTGACATTACCTGCCACATGTAGGTTCCTACTCTGGTCTGACCCACCAAATGCTTGCTGGCATATGAGAAAAAAATCCCCATCTGAGACTGCAACATATTTCCCCTGTTTAATCTGTAATCTTCTGCTGTGTTCATATTGTAAAAACCCAATATTCAATGCCTTTTCAGCGACAATCTCCCAACACAACTCTAATCATCTTAGATATTGACATACTGTATTAGCATGAAACTATTTTAAGTTTATGTTATGTGATTATGAAAAAAAAACTGGACATCTACATGTATCTATAGATTATTTTTAACATCATATATCAAACCTTAAAGGTGCTATATGTAAGTTCTCCCTGCTATTGAACAGTAGGCTCGGCCAATAGAGGTTATAATATGTCCTTGCCCCATGTCAACGCCCGGCTCCTCCACTTCATATTTTGAAATGTCCTTGGGTTAGAGCAGTGCTATATGTGTAGGGAAGATGTATGTGTGAATGTGTGCGTGTGAATGGGTGAATGTGGCTTCCACTGTAACGCGCTTTCAGTGGTCGATAAGACCAGAAAAGCTCTATATGCAGTAAGTGCAGTCGATTTACCATTTCCATTTAAAGCAGTTTCATGCTTAAAATCATGACACATGGCAGTCAGCTTGTGTTTGTTTGTTTAATCTTGCTCATTAAACATAAAGTTGAGAATAAAGAAAAATCTGTGTTTCGGGAAATCTCTGAGCAGCTGGGAGCTGAGCTGCTTTTATTCTCTGATCACTTAAGATCCAAATGTCCGACGACTAAACTCGTTCATCCAGTTAAATAGATAAAACAATCAAGATCTGAAAAAATATATCATAAAAATGTGACTTGAAACTGGATAAAAAAAGCTTCTGTCAGACAACCACAGCACTTGTGGATATGATGTCACTGACAGGTGACCAAATGAAACATAGAGTTACCATGATTAACATCACAGATTTCTCTGGTTTGAGATTTAATGGAAACATTTGGGATAATGTAAGAACACAATTAAACAACATATAGAACATAGGTCTAGTTTTTTGCAGTCATTTTAATGTAGAAAAGTTACATATTATTTAAGATTAGTTTTTTCTTTGTGCTTGACATGAATCCAAACTGATGGTCAAGACAGAAATTGCACCATTCTTGCCTATAAAGGCTGAATGTTGTGTGATATCACTCGATGGCAGTCACTCAGTCAGTGAGTAGGAGGTGGGTCACTTGCTACTTAATAAAACTCATGGCACGCAGCATGAAACGGCCTGTCAACGGGCCTGGAAACATATCGCTCTCTCTGTACTTGTTAATGCAGCAGCATGAGCCTTGCAAACAGACACCAGACTAATTACCATTCTCCCTGTGTTGATGTGTTGCTGCACGCTCCGCCGGCATGTAATGCTATCCAGATAACTGCTGGATAGCATTAGCAACTCCATCTGTAACCCTCCTTTTATATTAGCACCGGTGCTATCAGTCCTATTAGCTGAGATAGCCTCTGGCGGCCTGAGCTGCTGCCGCTGCTGCACCCGAGACATCCGTTTGCCGTGCGTTCTCCGTGATCTGTGTGCAAACATGAGCTCAAACCCAGTCGCAGGGAAGTGATTTTGCTGCAAGGCTTGAAACGTAAAGGCTCCACTGTCTAAATGACCACAGGATTGTGGGTAAATCTTCTGGCCGGGCAATGAACCTCTCCTCACCAAGAGAGCTTAATCACAGAGGTGAAACGGCAGCGAGCAGCTATTAACCCCGGCCATCTACAGCACGGACACTTTCCCTTGTCTCCCCTTTATTCTCAGCCTCAGAAGCGTGCACGCCACTTCCTTCCTTCAGCTCCCAGCCTCATATTTCATCTCCCCACTTCCATCACTTACACGAGCTGTCCTACATGACAGCTCCCAAAAGGTAGAAATATGTGCAGACGAAGCACCGTGATTCATTTTTGCCTGACAGTCCTCTGGAGAGCTTGCTAAGGAGCAGGCTATTCAAACTGAGTGAGGAAAATTGTCAACCCCCACCGCCGCCCCCACTACTAGCTCCATCCCGCTGACACTTATTGTTTTCTTATAAGAATCTGGCATAAGAATATCCTGATTGCATGCTTGGATTCTGCTGCATTTATCACTTCCATGGCTCAGTGGGGACGTGATGTGATAGCTCCAGCCCTGATGTCTCTGTTCCAGCAGAGAATTGAATTTTTTCTGAGAGGAAGCCATATTCGCCAGGGCTCTGGAACCTTTGAATTCAGACAGACTTGTGATTAATTAGGCCCTGGATCTGGTGCTGCCCTCAGACCTCGGGGAGGAAGGGGGGGGAGGCGGGACTCGCTCTCATCCCCCAAAACAGACTTTTCTTCATGGGTTGGAGACACGAGTTGATCCCCTGACAGACTTGCGTTTGGCCTCGAGGCGCCTGTCCTATATTTCACACGACACTCTGTTCTTATATTTGAATTGGACAAGGTGCTGCACACGCCGAACCGCTCTGCCAAGACTCGCTACGTTCAGACATCGGGAGACGGCGACACTGTGAGGCAGCCTTGATGAGGAATCGTATATGAGAAAAATGACAAAGTGTCACTAGATACATCTAAATGCAAACCTCAATTATTGAAATCATCTGAGCAGCTGCAGACTTTTGTCACGGGGTAGCCCTGAGCGATTTCCTCCGCTGCATCACACGTCACCGCCGTAACGTCGCTGACTTCCAACATGTCATGTCTGTGTCAGAGAGACTGGCAGACGTTTCAAATTACACTTTCCACAATTTGTATAAATGTGAATCTGCTGGTGAAACGCCACAGTGGCAGATAATGAGGGCAAACTTCAAAGGCTGGACTCTAACGTATATTTTAGCGGTTACTGCTGCACTGATAAGGTTCGGAAAGATGCTGTGACTTCCATATCAAAGTCCCCTTGATCTCAAATCCTGCATTTAAGGCAGATATTTTAAACACTAACTAATAAGACAAGAATACAGAAAATACACAGGCAGCAGCTGGAGCATCAGTGAGGACTAAATCAGTTTAAGTGAAAGTTTATTTGCTAAACCTGTTGCTAAACACTTCAAACTGTAATATAATCCAAATCAAATCAAAGAAAGATTACAGATTGGCTCCACTAACCTTGCAACTTTTTCTCTCAAGCTCTACAGACCATGTGCTTTATCTTTTCAAACCGTGAAATGATCTGCTTTCTTAGTGTCAATCACTGTCGTGCATCAGTTCCTCTGGGCAGGGATGAAACCCTCACTTTTCAAAATCCTGTTTTTGTCTTTTATTTGTGAGTATAGACTGATTTTGGGATGATAGACATGTAAAACAAATGTAATTCCCCGCACACACACACACACACACACACACACACACACACACAACCCCCTTGCCCTGAGTGACCCTAAACTGAAACTGAATTTGTGAACGACATCTCAGATGATGATCCGTCCACTTCAGATTGAATTCAAGAACACACCCAGAACAATCAGCTGAGTTACAACATGGAGCAATGACCTGAAGAGTGTTTGCGGAACATTATGATGTCACAGTGAATTTGACCTTTGACCTTGGATATAAAATGTCATCACTACATTTTATCCTTAAATTGAGTCATAATTAGTGAATTAATGTTTTGTGAGGTTACAGTGACCTTTGACCTTTGACCACCAAGATCTAATCAGTTCATCCTTGAGTCCGAGTGAATGTTTGTGCCAAATTTGAAGAGATATTGAGATATTGTGTCTACATGAATGAGAGGGACGGACGGATAACCTTAAAACAATATGCCTCCAGACGTATAAAAAGCTGCACTAATCAATATTTTGTATTAAGAATGGATCATCCATATGTAAAAACTAGATGGGATCACAGCGGTACCGACCCATGAGCACAGAGGGCACAGTAATGATGCAGTCATGACATACTGAGTGCTCATGGGTCGGACCACGCCCACTCAGCCTACACACCCGTAAAGTTTTGGAACTGTGTCTTGTGCAGTTGTGACACTATCAAGTTGACACAATCTTTTTGCAGACAGACACCTGATGACGTCCTCTGTGGTACTTCCTGTCACAGTAGGTGTCTCCACGAGCACATTTTGTTGTCATAGGTCGCATTTGGTGACATTACATAGACTTGTGACTTACCCTTACCTAACTCTAACCTTAACCACTGACCCAAGATCAGTTTTTTCCCAACTGGGGACACAGCTTTTGTCCCCAATTAACTCGAAAAGTAGCCTATGACGGAAACACGCACACACACACAGAGAGAGAGAGAGGGAGAGGTGAAAACAACACCATCCACACTATCGCCGGCTGGTAATAAATGTCAGCATTTGTTCTGTCTGCTGGATATATAAATAGGCAACTGTTTGCTAATATGTTTACCATATCAACTTTATAAGGGGCCAATGGGTCAATATTGTGATTACAGTTCGTTTCACTGCCTCCAAGTCAACTACAGCGGAGCCGCACTCCAGCCTCCGCACTATTTCACAGGGAATTCAAAGCTGCATTATGCCGACAAATCTCAGATTATCTACAACACTATAGTTACTGAGAGTCTAGCTGTTTCTTGGTGCCTCTACATTTACATAACAATATGACATAACATACACTTATATATACTGCATTGTTTCTGACAAATCCAGTATTGACAGGAGAATGGCATCACAGTAATTAAAGGGTTTTCTTACATTACTAATGGAGTGGAAGCAAGTCTCAAACAACAGGAGAGTCAGAGTCTCTTCTATTGCAGTGTGTGTCAGTTTTTTGGAGGTTGCTTTGGACCTGTGGATTCACACAAGACAAAGAATCAGCCTGAAAATAGAATTTTCCAAACATCCAGCTGGCGAATGCTGATTAGATAGCACTTGTAATGATCACGGGTCATTGTGCTACACAATGGTAGGCCATCACCGTTCATCTGGGCAGAATGCTGTGGGTGACAACATTTAGAGATCAGCTGAGACCGTGCAGGCAGCATGGAAACAAGCTACACACACACACACACACACACACACACACACATACACACACAACCACGTGCACACATTCTTGGGTGGAGCTGTTACATTTCTAGGATCAGGGCAAAGACTCAGACCGGGACCTTGTTGCTGTTAGGCTTTATAGTGAACTAGTGTTTTCTGTTCCCCTCCTCTGTTCACGTGAAATACAGAGATGACTCATGAAAATTATTACTGGTATGTTTTCTTCTGACCGTGCTGCTGAGGTTTTATTCTGTATGAACTGTTTACCTGTGGTAGAGTTTAGTTTTCTTGTGTGGGGGCCACAGTCAACAATTAAACAATCAAATGAATGCACAGCACTGTAACTCTGCAGTCAAGCTAGCAGCTCTGTGAGGCTCTTACTTAGGCACAGTGCTGCTTTACTCCTGCAAAACCGCCTGCGTTGAGTGTGTGTCGCCGCTGCGTCACTGCTACTGCAGCTCTATATAATCTCTAATAATTTATTATTTATATGTGCATTTATTGTTGATTGTTAAAATTGTCGATAGCACTGAAACAAATTATGAGTACTTGTAATATAAACAGTATGTTTTTATTTACCTATAAAAATATGAAGGCAAGGGGATACTGCATGACACATGGGTGTCATGCTACAGCAGCATGAGGAAGGGATGATGACATCATCACAAAGGCAGGATCAGAAAATAAGTATTAAATTACTACAATACAAACCCAATTTCCCTACTTCTATTGCTTCACAGTAAAAGCATTTAGCTGTATAATTGCAGGGTGGCTTAAAGGTTTAGATTTTTTCTTGTCTTCAATGAGTAATATTTTATTAATATTAATAAAGCCAGACTGGTTTAAGTGTTCAAGCTTTTACGGAGCAGTCTAGGTGTTGGTCAGCTAGATTTTAGATTTCTACAGCTAGTTTTAGCCAAATGAGCCATTTTGAACAAGGGATCCAGAACGGGTCTGGACCGAATTAACCACTCCGTGAATGGGTCCAAATTGGATGCGGGCCGAATGAGCTACTTCATGAGCGGATACGGATAGGTTCTGGGCCAGACCTGGTCTGGATTCGTAATCCTCATCTGTTCTGGAGCCGTCCCGCCGTGCAAGTGGACTCCGATCCAGACCTGTTTGGTT
>NW_019524460.1:51687-53387 GCF_002814215.2 Seriola lalandi dorsalis | reverse complement strand
ACAGCTGTTAATGCTAATGTTAGCCATGTCAAACTAAAGATATTCCCATCACCCTCAGCTGTACTTTGTGTTTACTGTTGATTAGTGGATCTTACCATGTTTACACACTAGACTAAGATGATGGTGAGCATGCTAAACGTCAGCATGTTAGCATTGTCATTGTGACAGGGTTTCCGTGAAGTCCTAAAAAGTCTACGCTTTTTGAAATTCTCTGATGGCCCAGTGTATATTGGTCCACGCTAATTATCTGTTAATGGTATACCAGGCAGCAGACGCATTTCTCATGTCTCGTGGCTGCGTCACATGATCTAGAGATTTGGCGTCTCACCTATTTTTCCACACATGACATGACCTGACACCTTCCACCATAGTTGTCTCTGTCTAGGTTAAATCTGAATATGATACAGGCATGAAAAAAAAAAAATGTTTTTAACCCTTTCAGTAGCTGCATGTGGAGACAGTGACATTTTAGTAACGTTTACTGTCAAAAATAAATCAGAAATTAATTTATAACGAAAAAAAAACCCCAACAGTCAAATAACCTGCAAACTCTCTGTAAAGCGACAGACCTGCAGTAGCAGCGACTCAGCAGACGGTGTGAACACACGGTTGCTTCTCCGCAGCAGCTCAGCGACAGCAGCCACCACACACACACACACACACACACACACACACACACACACACACGTAACACAGGCAGTGTGTTCCCAGTGTTATGTAATAGGCAGATAGCACACTTATGCTCCCAGAGGATGCACCCTTTCGATTTTAATGACTCCTACATTGCCTTCATTTTGTTTTGTATTGTCATTCCTCCTTCTTCTTTGTTATGAATCCTAATCATTAATTCCAGTAGGTCTGATCGACAGATTCCAGTCTAAATCACCAGTTCATAATCCTGCTCTTCAGACCAGCCCGCTCTCAGCTTGACTCGTTCTCCCTGGAGCGCGCTGTGTGAGACCCGTGGGGGATGGCGGGAGGTTGGAAAGTTGCCAACAATCGCGGCGGCTGAGGCTAAGCACCTTGACGGCCTGTGAGGGTGGCACTCGGAGACGCTGAGGCTCAGCGTCTCCGAGTGCGACCCTCACAGGCCGTCGAGGTGCTCGCACTCGGTGTGGAGGAAGTGATGAAAAGGTCAGCTCGGGATTAGAAAGACTACCGATCACCTCGGAGGATGTGTCTTTGAAGGTCAAGCCTGGTATTAAACATCCAAATGTAAAAGGTGAAGTTTTAAAAATCGACAATGACGGATGGAAATGTTCTGGCCAAAAAAAAAAAAAAGGTAGTTTTCTGGTGTAGTTTAAAAACACAGATCACAAAGGTCAAGGTGACATCTTTAAGTGACTCAGTTTGCACAAAATCCAAAGATAGATTAGAATCGTATCAGACACTGTGAATTCTCACAGCGCAGAAGCAGGAAACAAAATAGTTTGATTACTTTTCTGTCAACGGAGTAATCAATTAATTAAATAGTCGTTTCAGTTCTACACTCCCCCCCCAGTGTGTGTGTTCATGATAATGATATATGAAAATATAAAAATACACACTACACACAATATATACTTTACACATGTATGAGTAAACTGTGAGTTGCTATGCAGCCTGTGTACACAACTGCATTGATAGAAATAGGAATGTTAGGATCAGGTCCTGTTGGCCCTGTTTTCCTCGTGTTCCCTGCTGTGTGTGTGTGTGTGTGT
>NW_019524460.1:49501-50463 GCF_002814215.2 Seriola lalandi dorsalis | reverse complement strand
TGATTATTAGTGAGATATTGAATCATTTATTGAAACTAGAATCACCTCCTGGTGATCTCTGCCTCCTCCCCTCAGACTAGTTTCAGGTTACATCCCTGTTTATCCAGAGTCATATAAAATATGAACTACTACTACTGGGTAATGTATTGGGTTTTGGCTAAAAAGTGTTTTGTGAGGTCACACTGACCTTGACCTTTGACCACCAAAATCTAATCAGTTTGTCCTTGAGTCCAGGTGACTGTCTGTGCCAAATTGTAAGTTCTGTCAAGGTGTTGCTGAGATATTGTGTTGATGAGAATGGGACGGACGAACGTACAGGCGGATGCACAACCCAAAAAAATACGCCTCTGGGTCTGACTGTCGCCGTCGCTGAGGCATAAAAACAGAACACGTTTCGTATTTTCGATTCTTCATTTACCTTGATGACAGCTCTGCACAATATTGACATCTTGTATCTTAACGAGCTTCATGAGGCAGTCGCTTGGAATGCTTTTCAATGAAAAAATCGAATTAGTGGAATTTCTTGTCCTCTTAGTGTTTGAGACCAACAGTTGTGCTGTGTCATGAGACTATTATCTCTGATCTATTATCTGTGCGCGCAAATGTCTATATGTATGATTTTATTTGCTGATTATCTTATTATTTTGCTCTTTAGTTTTCCACTGGTTTGATTCAGTCTTTGTTTTGATCATCTCTAATTGACATGAGTCAGCTCTAATGAGGCTCATC
The DNA here is from genome assembly GCF_002814215.2 of Seriola lalandi dorsalis. NCBI lineage: Eukaryota > Metazoa > Chordata > Actinopteri > Carangiformes > Carangidae > Seriola > Seriola lalandi. The sequence continues at coordinate 49,734 of NW_019524460.1, read as the reverse complement.
AGTTCCACCTGCACTGGTCTCATAGAAATACCTGAGGTGTTGTATGGTTTGTCCACAGTAAAGAAGTTGTTTACATCCCCCTCTGTGCTCAGCCATGTAAGTTAGTGAAAGTTGAGGTTATTTGACGTGGGGTTGCTCGAGGTGCTTATCCACAGTCAGTGTATTACCTGCAGTAGATTCAGGTCAGTGCTCTCTGAGTGTGGAGAAACAGGCAGGAGAACTGGCACAGAAGC
>NW_019524460.1:44701-49046 GCF_002814215.2 Seriola lalandi dorsalis | reverse complement strand
ACCACCACCACCACCACCACCTTCATGTTCTTAGTCAGCAAGGTCATATAAAGCTCAGTGAAAAAGGCCACTTAACACATGAGAAGCTCAACTGAATAGTTACTCTGTGAACATAAGCCAACAAAAACAATCCAGGCACAAACATTAGCCCACACTAGCATTGCTGTGATACACTCCACAGCAATGCTGACAGTTAGCCAGTTAGCGACATTTGCTGATCACATTCATAATGAGGGTAACAGCAAACATCTAACGTTATCATGTCTACTGTAGCCATCACTAATGAAAATACACATGTAACATTATGAAACCATCAAGTTACTGACACATGGAGAAGAAAAATCAGTTCAGATTCAGGCTGGACCCTTTAGCAGCTCGTATGCTCCATGGTCAGACTGGGACAGAAATTCAGCTTTGGCCTGATCCACTGGGACCGGCTGCACGAATGACACTGATGGAGCTGCTGTAAATGTTAAAAACGTCATGGTTGTTTTGACGGTCCACCAGCTGACCAGGATCTGAGCTGGTAGCCCTCATGACCAGTCCACCTGTGCTTTGGTCTCATCTCTTTCTAAGTCTTCTTTTTATACAAGAACTTGGCTTTTTAATTCAGTGGAGGAAATTCTGGAAGGTCACTTTCACCTGAACGCTGTGTACTGAACTGTGTCATCTCACCTGTGGACGGAGCATGTGTCTTTAAAGACACATGGAGGGCCAACGTTTTAACAGGAGGGACTCACGTGCACGTTATAGACCGCATTCCAAAACAAAGACATGAGAAACTCAGATTACAATTTACACAGAGGGGGCACGGCTTTGTTCTTTGCTCAGGACTCTATTAATCCACTATATCTTTAAAAAAAAACTCAGCTTTACTCTCTGATAACTTAAGATCTTACTTAACATCCGATGACTAAAATCCTTCATCTGGTTAAAAACAACCAAGGTGTAAGAATTTTAATGTGGCTTAAAAATAGATAAAAGTCGTAATTTTGATGCTTCTGGCAGACAAAATACAACGATATGATGTCACTGAAAGGCGACCAAATGAAACGTTACCATGATTAAAGTCACAGATTTCTCTGGTTTGAAAACTGATGGAAACATTTGGGATAATGTAAGAACACAACGCAACAATGTATAGAACATAGGTCTGGTTCTTTTTACAGATTTTTAATACAGTGTGCAGGATTAGTGCGCTTATGTGTAGGAATATGGCCGTTAAAATGTAGTCCAATAGGAAAGATTACATTACATATTAACAAATCTCTCCATACTATTAAAAGAAATACCAGTGTCCTGATACTTTCCAAGGATGTCTGTGTGGGACAGGATTACAAAACTGCTGGGACTACCTGCCAGAAGTTTTTTCTGTAAAAAACATATTAAGCAAAACAATTTATAACTTATTCTCTGTTTTATGAGCCTGAGTGATGTAGCAGCCGTCCGATACTGTTAACTGATGTTGGGTCGTCACAGATACATCAACACAGAAAATGCACAGCAAGTCCTAATATGTCTGTCTGTGTGTGTGTGTGTGTGTGTGTGTGTGTGTAGATGATTTCCTCTGACAGCTGATTTATGCAGTGTTAACTCTGTTCCACTCTGCAGCTTCAGTTTGAGGTGAATTCAGTGCTGCGATTCCTGGGGCTTAGCATATGACATGGATGTTGAGATATTTTTTCTTTCACGATTGCACTGTAGATCGTCTTTCATTATGTACATCACATGTTGCTTTTTATCTTTGTAATAATGAATTCGGGATTAGAAAGCAAAACGCATTAAAATCCTGCAGACATGTTCATCTTCATTGAGATTTCTGAACAAACTGTACACTTCATAGCTTCTGAAACAGGCGGACTGAGAGCTGCTCAACAACTTCCATTTTCAGACAGTGGAGGACAAGGTCATATCCACGACCAGTGATCAAAAGGTATTCATTAATGAATAGCGTGCGAATGAAGAAGAGAAGTTTCCATATTCCGCAGAGCTGTCGAAAGTCCATGGCTGGCTCTGAATAGAGAAGCAGCTGTGACATAATGCCCCTGTGCTCGTCCGTAATTACAAGGACGTGTTACCGTGCCTCTCTCTGCTCCTGCTGCCTCACTATTGATCACTTCAAATGCTTCAAGTGACCGTGCGGCTGCGTTTGTCTTCCAAGGCTGAACACGTGAGCCCTGGGCGGTCAGCATTTAGATACTGTTGATGCAAATGACCTCGGGCTGTAGCTGAATTGCTCCCAGGTACAGACAGTAACAATGGATCTAATTTACGTATCACTGCAGCTTAGGTGAAAATATTGCAATATGAGTATGGCATTTTTTACTATACTGACACACTGTATGTCACATTATGGAATTGTTTTAAATTAAAATTTGTTTGGAATCATTCATTGTGAAAATCATTTTTTGACATACTAAAAATGATCATATCTTAAGTTGTTTAATTATTCCATTTCCAGCCCTAATTGCACAGTATACATGTTTTTTGACTTCACCAACAGTCAACAGTTGATTTCAGTTTTTTTGCCGTTAAAGGTCCATATAGTCTAAAGGTAGATGTTCATGTGTAGTTTGATTATAGATCAGGTCTAGGTTCTATATTAATACTGTGAAAGTATCAAAGCCTCAGTCCACAGAGAAATGCACACAGCCTGTATTCAGAAACTGAGCCTTAAAACCAGATGTCAGGACTTCTGGAACTTTGTGATGTCACAACAAAGTAGTCACCCATTCTCAGTCATGCCCCAAGCCCCGCCCACCTGTACCCACCGTCCAGCCATTGCAGGATTTGGTGTCTCTGAATGTTTACCGGAAATCTGCTATATTTTTAGTGGATCACTCAGAAAACAGTCAGCCAATCAGAGGAGAGGCTCAGAGCCTTGTCGCTTCTAAATTGGCTCACTGACGTGTTGAGGTGGGTGGGGAGGAGTCAGGTGGCTGTGAGGCTGGACAGTCGGGGGTTACAGGAGGGCAGGCAGAGAATGAATAAATGCAAGAATGAACTGTGACAGTGAAGCCATAACTTTTTCCAATGTCAGGTGGATTTGAATCCAACCTCCCTGCCTGTCAACATGGGTATAGATGGGTGACAATATTAAATATCTGTAGTACATTTTATTGTCTCCTGTTTATTTATTGTGCTAACATACTATAAAACATTTTAAGGTGTATATTCAGGATGAGAACAGCCAAACAAGAAATTATGTTTTCATGTGTATGAATCATTGTGGACAGCAGAATTGTTTAAATCACTACATTGAAAATAAACAAAGCTAAAAAATGACCACACACTGACCACAGAGAGTTTTTTAGAATCCAGCTCCCCTATGTCTGAAATGCTAATTCTCTGCCGTTTGCTGCAGTGCTGAGGAGTGGCTCCTAGAAGACCAAAGGCTGCACCATAAATTACTCTGTGACAAGGAATCACTAGCGAAATCACCTTGGAGCCCAGCACTCACTGGATATTAAGGTGGAAGCAGTTATGCCAAAGTCAAACGAGGAGCGGGGAGGAGGATGGATTAGTCTTTGCAAAAAGCTTCTACTCACCCACAAAGCTCAAATTAAGGTAACGGGAAGTGTACAACAATCCGGATACCTGCTCCCGCTTTCACTGCATCTCTGTGGTGGAGGTGAATCTGACAGATCTTCACATATGACCCCAGGTAAACTGTGGGAAATGAATCCCATTAATGGCTGGTTTCCAAATATAGTCATTGATTGAATCATAATGAGACTACGCTAGCAGGCCAAAGAGCTGCGGCTGTGATTAATTAAGCACAGAAAATTCAAAGGTGATACAATGGAACTGTAATTTACTTTCAGTATACAAGTCAGCAGTGTCTTGAAGAGAATATTAAAGCATCTATGAAAGTTCATTGAACTTGGAGTAATGCCTGAAGCTAACGGAGAATGTTGTCTGAGTCCTACTGCCTTATCTTTTCAGACACATTGTTTAACTTTAGAGCTACAAAAAGAGATTTTGATGTTGCAGATGGAACATTAAAAGATGAAACATGAATTGGAAATTAAAAAACAACTTGAAGTTGAGAGAATCCACCAGCAGTCGGAGAAGGCGAAACTGAATTTGGAGACATATCGTTTGTCTGTGGTTAGAGAAGGCGTGTTGTCAGGTGAGGGTCCTTTCTTAAAGTGTGTTATAGATTTTGTGCATGTAAATGGTCTCCAGAGTCACAAGGATCATAGTTTACATCAAAGGGAGAAACTCAGTCAGGGTTAAAAACACAATTCTTTCCTTTATATGAAACACCTCGTTGGGGGTCCAGACGTACTTCCTGGTTCTATTGACATCAATACTTCTTTTGGTGCTGCCTGCCTGCAACCTG
>NW_019524460.1:31434-44681 GCF_002814215.2 Seriola lalandi dorsalis | reverse complement strand
GCACGCCCCCACACAAAGCACAGCACATAACTACTTATGGTGAAGAGTTTTCATTAGTTTTGTAGCCGTGCTGAAAAGACAGTGTTCTCAACTGCCTGCAGAAAAATCTGCTTCAGAAACCACGCACAGTTAGACGCTTCATTTTCACAACAGGTATTTCTTTCTGTAATTCACACTTCACACTCAGGCTCACAGCCCGTCAGTCTGCATTGTTATTGTGGATTTGCGTAACCCCGTTACTGTGATCTGATCATGTGAGTAAGAAGCAGCAGCAAAGATGGTTAAACGTTTGTCAGCGTTGACATGCTGTACCTCCTTAGCTCAGGTAAGTTGTCCACAGTTTAACAGCTGAGTTTATTTTTCAGTAACTATGCGCACTAATGTTAAATTCATTCAGATTTACTGGCCTTAAAAGAGCCTTGCGCTCTTAGTGCAGTATAAAATCTACAGCAGAAGAAAACTTATGTCTTTTCAGAACATTAAAACACGAAAATCTTTTTTAGTCGACACCAAGAATGAAATAATTTACACTTAAAATGGCCACAATAACAGGTCCTCTTTAATAACTTGTGTTTATACCACGGTTTAATGAATGGTTTGTCGAATACCTTTTTCACATTGTTTGAACATGTAGCCAAGGCTATGTGTTGGCCTGAAGCCGACTGTGCTCTTATGCTCCAGTGTGTCGTCACAGGGGAAACGCAAGGAACTTATTCATCTTTGAGCACTGAACACAGGATAGCGATAGATGTGCTAAAAAAAAAAAAAAAATCTGCTGTGCTTAAGGCATATGACCTTGTGCTGGAGGCGTGTTGCCAGAGGTTCAGATCCCGGGAGAAGAAGAATGGTTAAACATGCATGTAGAGATTTGTCAAGACATTTTAAATCAGTGGTTAACTGCGCTCAATGTCACCTGATGATTTTGGAGCAGTTGAAGAATTGTCTCCCAGAACACGTTGCAACATATATGACAGAACAAAAAGTTATGTCTGCTGCTGAGGAGCGGTGTCAGGGAGTGCTCTGTGCATCACAATGCTTTTGCAAGGTGAGGAAATGGTTCTTATACTGTTTTGCGACATGCAGCGATCAGAAACCTGACTTTAAAGGCGAGTGGCAGTTCGGACACTAGTAATGTTTGTAATTATTGTCACGAGAAAGGCCGCTGTAAAGCAGATTGTGCTGTGTTTAAGGCAGTTCCTCCCGTTCCTTTGCATAAGATGTTCCTTGCTTGTGAGCTCATTGAGGGGGAGGTGGCTTGTTGGCGTACGGCTGACGTTACCTGTAACCATAGCAGTTCTAAAGCTAATGGGGACAAATGTGATAAATTAACGATTCTGAACACTGAAGGTCCCAAAACTGACCAGAGATCTTTGGAGAGTTTAGCTGGGAGCGGGTTGAAGAGCCTCAGTCAGTTCTGCAGAAGACGCTTGGAGATGATTGTTTGTATGTAATCTCATGTATTTTGCTGCAGAAAAAGTCTGAAAGCACATGCCGTTTCTTAAGTAAACCAGGGTACCGACCCCTTTGACCTTTGACTACTTTTGGTGGTAAGAGTTGCAACTGCATCCAGGTAGATAGAGCTGTGTTTTAAAATCCCCGGTACAGCTTTGAACAGGGCCTGTCGCTGCGATGAAGGAGCCAGGACCAACGGTAATCACTCCCCAGGAGCAGCTGAAGTTGACGGACCGCTGTGTCGAGCAGTAAATACATCAGCACCAAGGTAACGAGAAGATGATGTAACGGATTGATGACAGTCAGATCAGAAACCTCCATCCTGTGAGACAGAATCAGGTCGAGGGTGTTACCACTGCAGCGAGTAGGTTCACGCACAAACTGCACCGGAAAGGCTTTACCCCGAGGATCAGATGCCTTAATCAGGTGAATATTGAAGTCACCTATAATTAGCATCTCATCAAAACAAGTAACAAGGTCTGAGATAAATTCTCCAAATTCTAAAGATTGTGAGTGAGGGTCAGGCGGTCTGTAGGGTGGTGGGCTTCAAGGTGGAGAGGTCCGCATCTGTCGTCTCGAACCAAGCAACTTAGATTAACACAGTGGCCCCACGTTGTTCAGTAACCCTAGCAACATGTGCTGTGGTACCCTCAGTTGGAGAAGCTTCATTTAATGGTGAGAAAACATTTGGTTTATGCATATAAACCAGTCACATCCAGGTTATGCTGAAAAATCGGATCATTTATCGGTAAACTTAGAAGTCCTGATGTCTATAAAACCAGACGCTCAGGTCTTTGTGAGGCTGGGGTTGTTCAGTAACAGAGAGCTGCTAGTAGATGATGTCTGGGATCAGACATCTTGTGTTTTTAGTAGAAGGATCTGGTGGCCTGGGAGGAGAGTGGGGATTCATTTGTGATCACCTTCGATATTGTTTAGTAGGTTTCTTATATTTCTGTGATTCACCTATTTATGCAAGATGTTTTGGGAACTTGTGAGTAACACAGTGTAAACCTGACTGTTACTGTTAGTCTGCACTGAAATAGAAAAATCGGTCTGAAGGTTTAGGACAGAAAATCTGAGAGTTTAGTTGAGTGGCTCATTTTAATATCAGTCCCAGTATTTATTCCAACAAAAAGCTGCACCATGGGGTGCTGTCCAGAAACAAATGCATTACTATAGGCAGGTCACTCAACAGTGAAATTAGTAAAACTCCAGAGGTTCTGCTAATGCAAAGTGTGAATAAAATTACCCTGAGGCTGACTTGGCTCCAGTTCCTCACCAGCCTTCCACACTGTGCCTTTCTTCCTGTCTTAGAGGGAAAATTAACCGCTGCATGAATACGCTCTTTATGGAGCTCTGGCGAAGACAGTGTGTGATTACAATACTACACATAGGCTTCACAATTAAGGGTGCGAACAGTGAATTTGCAAATGAGTTTGTAAGCTCCTGACTTGTTTTACAAGAAGTAATTCTGACGTTTAAGGTTCAATGGACCAACAACTGCACAAAACATAATGCACTTTTTTAAAAACTTCAAACTAAAGAAGACAAAGCTTCGAGGCACAATTTTACTTTCCATTGTGTTGGTTATGGCAAACACAAACAAATGGGCTTTTATACACATACTGTATGTTCCGTCAAGGGTTTTGCAGTCGAGTCCAAAATATATAGACCAGAGTGAGGAGTCCAGAGCCAACACAAAACCAAGTCATGAAGCAAAAAAGTTAAATGTGATCAGTCCTCTTCCTTAAATTTTAAACCTTTTCTCAACAAAACAAAAAGTAGATCTTTGGTCACAATACAGTTCAGCCACACTACAAAAGCACGAGGGAAAACAGGTAAACTGCAACGATACTGGCACTGAAGCAACGCTGCAAGAACGCAGCAAAAAAACACACGAGGGATACAACAAGAGAACGCTAGAGCGCTACCGAACGACACGGAATCATCTGGCACAGGAGTGGACTCATGACCAGGAAGGTGATTTACAGAAGATTGAACCCAGGTGTGCCTCGCCTGCCAGAGACCGGCAGAGAGAGCGAGAGTGACACACACACTGCCACACACACACACACACACACATCAGAAAAAAAAAAAGAAAAGCACACATAGAGGCAAAACAAAACGAACGCAAAACCAAACCACAACAGATTCAACACAGGGTTAGATCCATTACTTTGAAAGTGTCTTTAATGGTCCACACAACATAGAGTTAAAACTACACTTTGTCACGGTATAAAATATTTAACACTTTAAAGAGTTACAGCAACTCTCTCCATAGTTGAGATTTAACACAGGTCAGTGAAACACAGTGAGTTAACACCATCAGTCGCTGCCACATTTAAACTATAGAGGAGGTCAAATTTAACTCTTGTACAGTTTATTATTTATAATCCCCAATTCCTCTCCCACACAGTGCAATATTATTACTATAGCCTGCTACATTACACTATGTTCGTACACTATGTACAGTCGAGGTTCAGTGATTGCCTTGGCTTAACTCCCGTACATTCATTTGAAGAGGACAAACTTCCACAGGATGTAAAAAGGACAAATCAAAGTGTTTTCATTCCACAGTCTTGCATTGTCCTATTACAGTAGTATTCAAAGTTACGTTCTCCTAATCCACGTGCTGTATCACTATCGCTCCTTCTAACTTTTCCTCAACTGATCCAAAACAACAGTGACAGTAACCTTCACCACTGTTCTAAAGAAAGTTTACTGTTACCTTTTGAATTATTGTAATTATTGCAACTTGAATTAAATCAAATGATTATTGACTGACTTTTAACTAATTACTATTTATCTATTTATTCAGTGAGATCACTTATTTTGACTCAGTTACGTGAAGTATTAAACAAACTACTACACTTATTAATTGAGCTTAACATGTATAAATGTGTTTTGACTCCCACACATTATCAGAATATTATTACAAAGAATAAAAAAAAATCAATCAATTCAAAAAGCTTTGTAGTTTTAGGCACACCACATATAACACAACATTGGCTTTAAAATAACAGCTTGTAATAATTGACAACCAGTCCTCAATAGCACAGGTCACAGGTTCCTCTTTTCAGAACCTGAGCCTTGAATCTGTGAAGAAGTGAAGTCGAGAACCACCTCTGTCGCTTGCACATGAATATCACTTACAAACTCTTCCATTGAGCCGACCTTTATCACAGTGCTCTCAGCAACTGAGGACTTGAGGGCTCATCATCTTAATTTTTGAGTGTTCACATTGTCAGTGGTATTTGTTGAAACAGTGTCCTTGGGAAAATGAATAAGGTGTTTCTTGAATTCTTAGTAAGTACAAAAGTAATGATGAACAGCCCAGCTGTCCACATTTAAAACATAACGTCTTACAGGTAACACGTCATCTGTTCCCAACATATCTGTGTCCAAGGATGTGTATCGCCTCAGATGTCGGTGTGTAACAGTCTTTGCTCTGAGCTGGTGTGACGTGAGGACTTTACTCGGCGCTCGCCACGTTGATGTCTAACGCAGAGGTTTGGATGATCATGGAGAAGGTGTGGAGGGATTCATGGTAGTTTAGATGAAGCGTGCCTTGGAGAGCTCATCAAAAGTTTCCATGGGTGTCAGCGCCTTGCAAGGGGATGTCTTTGTGGACAACAATGACATAGCTCCTGTATATGTTGTTCTTCAAGTGCACCAACACAGGAAGGAAGGGCTGTCCTGGCTCCAAACTCCCAAGGGAAGGCTCAACAAAAAGGGGTCTGGCTCTGGGTTCAAGCAGCCGGCTGGTGGTTCAGGAGTCAGGTCGGGATCCGCTTCCTCTTACATCCAGACCGTCAGACAGCAGTCTCTTCCTCAGCTGCTGTAACTGACTCTACATACTAATGAAGTCCTCAACCCACACTTTGACCTTGATGAACTTTCTACAAGTTTAAGTTGAAACGGTGTTAAACTCTTGATTTAAATGTAACCGTAAAGATTTTTTACCTTTTTGACATTAAATGCAGCACGAACAGAGTCGGATAATAAATCAAATAACAGCAGTGAAAGTCGCCGCAGTCGGTGTGAAGGGTTCAGAGATGGACTTGCATCAGGGTTTTTGACTCACATGTGGCCACGAGCCTCCCTGTTGTTTACAGACTGATGTGACAAACAGCAGCGTAGAAGCAGTGATCCCTCAATCAGGTTCAGCTTAAGAGAGGGACGGTTTTAAAGGCCACGTATTTCCATTAGCTACACAGGAGAACTCAGGGCTCATCAAACACATTCGACACACGCTCTGACACATTACCCGCCCTCAGAGGGTCTGGGTTTAGCCCCAGACCATGTCAGCTCTCAGAAATGCCCCTGGCTGCTGTCAATGGAAATTAACATTTGTAGAAATGCTTTTGTATTCAATTTCTTTCTTTCTTTGTGAAATGGTGATGGAATCCATGCTGTGTAAATTTGTGCATTAAAGCTCCGTCTTTTCCTCGTCTCCTGTGTTGTATTTGAAGTGTTGATCCATAATTAGATATATTTGTGATTTTAAGAACCAAAAACCATCTCAGTGTAGTTTTACATCTCCTCTCTCAGGCTTCTCTCTGGAGGAACAGGTCGGTGAGAAGATAGGAGGCTCTTCGCCTCTCTTCTGATTGGCTGACTGTTTTTCTAGGGCTGGATGGTGGTTCCAGGTGGGCGGGGCTTGGGGCATGGCATGGCATGGTGACTGCTTTGTTGTGACATCACAAAGTTCCAGAAGTCCTGACGGCTGGTTTTAAGGCTCAGTTTCTGAATACAGCCTGTGTACATTTCTCTGTGGACCGAGGCTTTGACCTGATCTATAATCAAACAATACCTTTATACTATATACAAATATGATTAAATATACTTATAAAACCTCTCTCTAATCTAACTGATTGATTTTGTTTGGAGTAAAAGATTTTCTCTGTTGAGCTGCTGGAAGACTTTTAATGTAAAAACAACTTGACAGCAGGAGTTTCTTTGACAGTACTTTAACAGCAAACAAAATGTGATTAAAACTCATCAGTGAGTGAGTTTACAGTCATTATTTAAAAAGGGAAAGTCACTGCATCCACTTTGCTGCTGCTTGTGGTTCAGCTGCTGAACAGTGACTCAGTATTTGTTGCAGATGTTTCATGTTTACAGCTCAACAGGACGGAGAGGAGTTATGTCTTGAATATGACTGGAAACTGTATCTCTGTTCAAAAAAGTAAAAAGAGTGGAGAGGATGACGTGATTCTGTTGTGGTACTGATGGAGTCCGAGCTTTTTATGCTGAATGCATAAAGACAAACGAGTGACCGTGGATGTGATGAGTGTAATAAGATTATATAGAACTCCAGTGCAGCACAGGGAGACTTCTGACTGAACTATGGGACAATATAATGTTAAAGTAAAGTCTGACTCTACTATAAGCTTGTTTTAAATAAAGGTCAAAGAGATTCTCGTCTGTTTGATTCTAACATGTCCTGAGGGTAGAACTGATGTTAGAGGGATTTTAATGTGAAACACTTTCACAGGAAAAGTTTATTGACAGTAAAGAGCAAATAAAAAAAGCAGTAAAGTAGATGCTAGTGAAGAAACAGACTGAGAGCAGCAGAGTCATAAATCACACGTGATATGAATTAGCGTTCGGGAATTAGCTTTTTTTTATTTTTAAATAAAGAGAAGGTCAACATTTGACAATTCACAGTATTGAGACTGTCGTCCTGAAAAAAAACCAACAACAGGTCATCTGTGCATCAGGTTATTATGACCCATAGTTAGGTGAAAGTCCGGTTCACTGCCGGGACACTCTGTCCACCCGTTTATTATTGTAACCATGACAACCAAGGTCCAACGCACCTGCTGCTGTAGGGGCGCTCAGAGGGATGGAAAATAACTAGTTAGAAATGTCAAGGACAGTAACAACTGTAAAAAGTAATATCTATACATGGAATACAAATAATGTTCCTGCCTGAGGGATAAACAGTTTAAGTTCATTCTGCAGCCACTAGGTGGTGCTTATTCTGTTTTGTGTAATATGGCCCTCATTGCTTACCATCTTCATCCCGTCGGTGGCCTTTTTCTTTTTTCTGGACACCTTGATAGAGACCATATTGATCACTTAAAGAAGCATCATCTGTAAGCACAGCTTTAATAGGGTGTTTATGCTTTGTGTGAATGGAGGTTAGGTCATGCTTTTTGTCTCATGTGCTGTTCATTGCCAGTCATGTCACCTGTCGTGTTAATGGCTTGTGTTAGCTGTATTTAATAGCATGTATATAAGATAGGCGTTATGAAACAGTACATGATGAATATGCATATTAATGAGGCTTATTGCGCTCGTTATTGTTTCATTTTCTTTCTTCATTATACATTCATGTTCACATACTGTCTATATAAAGCGAGGGTGCTGAATGAATCCATCATTCATTGACTACGGTATGTTGAAGGAGTTACGAATAATGAAATAAAAAGTGTAGCTTGACTTAACATGTTTCTTCTTTATGGTTAACTTCAACTTTTGTAATTTGTAGTTTTCTTTAACACGTCCTTTGTTCTTACCATCCCTCTTCAATTCTACTTTCCCCACTTCTATCTCCAACATTAGCTGTTTCTCAATCTGTGTTCTCTGTTCTTGTGTTCTTGTGAAACATCATCAGTCACAGCCCAAGTACTGTTCCAATTCAAAGTCCACATCCAGCTCAGTGCACATGGAATAACAAGAAGTGTTCTCGCTCCGCTCGTTTTACGGAGGATGCATCGGTATGTGACTTGTGTGGACTTGGGACAGTTACGTATCCCAGAATGCATTTGGCACCACACCACACGACAGCAATGGCGGAGGAGAAAACTCACAGCTGTAAGCTATAAAATTGGGAAGTATTACTGTTTCTGTGTTGGCGATAATGATTTTTTTTAAACTTCAAATATGTGGTTGATTTGTCAAGATAAAGGCGACTTAAAAATCTGATGTTTTTGGAGATGTTTAATTCCCACTAGCAGGACAGCATTGTGCCTCACTAGCTGCCTTTAGTCAGTGTTGAAGACATCCCGCAGAGGACAGAAAGTCCTTTTTGAAAAATGTCGCTGGCACTGTTATCTCTCTAGGTGTTAAACACGAGATCTCATTTTTTTTTTGGGGGTATATCCAACAGACAATGGACTTTGGTCCCCGTGTCTAAATCTATATAATCTCTTCACGGGCAAATTGGTTTGGATGAGAGTAAAGTTAAGGTTATTAATTTATATTTTTAATAAAATTCATCGTTGTAGTAGATCGCCGTCTTTGTACTTTGGACCGCTCTGTTCGCTTGTCTTAATCCTCTATTGTACAAACTTGTTAAATTTGTTATAATGTCTATTATTGTGCATTAAAAATAACTTTTTGCATTATTTTAATTAAGGGACAACTAAAACTGGGTGGGGGTGAGTTTTGATTATTGATTTTGAGAGTTTGTATCATTGCCTATATTAATGGGTAGGGGTCGGAGCCGGATTTTGGTAGTCGCCATCCACAATAATTAATACCTCAAGTGATAATGCGTCACTCTTGTTTTTGTTGCCACTTCTGGCCTGGCATTAACTGCCAAACAGGCCAAAAAGAAGTGGAGCAACTTTAATGCAACAAGTATAATGCTTTGTATTATACTGTATGTTGCCAAATAAAATAAATTCAATCAAACATTTCACAGTGTAGTAATAAATATCCTCATTTCAGGATCTTAGGGACCGACCCACAGGGACAGGGGTAGAGGCCGGCAGTGTGACTGCTGCCACCTGGCAGTGGTACAGTTTAATGGATGCTGCGCTCTGGGGGGCAGCACCCCTGCTTGTTGCAGCAGACTTGACTGCCAACCTAGGTGGCGCTGTCAGCACACTGGCCTCTGGCCCTTCTGCACAAGAAGCCAGCCACAGAGAAAAAAGGCCTGGACTTCCTCATGGAGCAGGCAGAGAGGGGGAGAGAGACGGAGGCAGTAGCAAGAGAGGAGGAGAGGGAGAGTGATATCTGTATCTATTTGAGAAATTAGAGGAGAGGTTTTAGATAAAAGACATTTTTCAATTTATTCTTAAAACAACAGTATCACCTATATTTACAAAAGATATTTCAAAGTCAAATAGAGTTACTTACAATTTACAGTCATGCAGTTACATTTGATTTGTCCAGAACAAGAAAAACAAGATTGCAACAAATAAACATATACACATATGTACACATCTATCTATTGATCTATCTATCCATATGTCCTAATCTAATCTATCCTATGTTTTAACCTATCCTATGTCAAACTGTAAGTGAACATCTGGAGAGCAATCTCCTGTGTCATCCACGCTGTCATCTGCACCTGGGCCTTCTTCTTCTTCCTCCTCCTCCTCCTCCTCCTCCTCCAGGATATCATATCATGTCATATGTTGTAGAGGATGCAGCAGGTGCCAATCACCTTTGGTGTGAAGAAAGGCCAGATCTCAAGGGCCCTCAAAGAGATGGAGCGCCAGCGGGTTTTCAAGATGCCAAAGGTGCACTCAGTAATGCTCCTTGCCTTTGCATGGTGCCTGTTGTACTGCTTCAACTTGGCCTGTTAATCAAGATTCACATAGGATGTATAGTGTATTTCAAAGTCAGCTGTGTCTCCTGAGGTGTGTGTGTGTGTGTGTATGTCTTTAATGAGACAGAGGGAGTGTTCTTACTTGCTACAGGCTGATGGTGTCGTTATGGCAACAGGACGCTGCAGGCACAGGTATCCTCCATCTCCTAAAAGGAAGTATCCAGTTGGTGGATACTGGGCCTGCTGGTGCATGGGCAGCGCAGGAGAAGAGCGTCATGTACAGATCCTGGATTGCAGATGTACACGTCCATCAATGTGCCGTTCGCATCACAGATGCCTCGCAGTAGCACTGAGGGGAAAAGTTTCCTGTTGATGTAACACTTTTACTGTGGTTCTACAGGAGGAAGAATCTGGATGTGGCAACCCATCGATAGCACCGGCAGCGCAGCTGAATGCAGGATGACCAGTAAGCCGGCCCCCACCTCCTCCATCATCTCCTCTGGTTTTGGGGAAATGAATAGCTATGTGGAGGAAGGTCAGCATTAGACTGTGACCAGCACGGTCTGTCTCATGGCTCCATCCATGAGATTTTTGCCAGGGGAAGCATCCTGGATAGCCTGAAGGCTGGTCTCAGGTCAGCTCCAGAAAAAGACAAGGCAAGGACAGGCACACGGTTGTTGATTTGTGCATACCTTTTCTAGGGACTAATAAATTATATTTAAACATTATTTATTAATTTGTGTATGTATTATATTCAGTTTGTGTTTTTAATATTGTGTTGCTGTTTTGAATATTTATTAAATTACTAAATGAATTAATTATTACAGTCTGTCCTGGTTATTCTTTACTGATGTAAATGACACAGATGAGCCACAGGTACTTCTGACATTGATGTATAGTGAGGTGTGTGCAGCTGGAAGGCTGTCACACTCAGTCTCAACCACAGACACTAATCTAAAATCTAATTTATTTCAATCATTAAACTATTAGAGATATTAAACCTCCTCTTTACCTGCCAGTTTATTAGGTACACCTTGGTAAAGCTAATATAATGTATTACAACAGCCCTGCAATAAATCTGAGCTCAGCAAATGTATGTGACTTTTTCTATGTAATCTAGTTTGAGATGTGTTTGTCCATCCCATATGAATGGGGATAGACTAAATATTAGAAACACCTAAGGTTACCTAAGGTTTGTCTCCCACTGTTCATCATCATCATCATCATCATCAGCTGATGTACAGTATATATAGATGGGCCCGGCCTCTCTGACTGTGTCTCTGTATCACACTGCACTGGTCACACACACACAGAGGCACAGGAAACCTCCCGTCCTGCTCAACTGGAAAAACACCATGAAATGTACATTTGAGTGAAGGAATGAGCTTCAGCCGGTGTGAGGATATGACTGCCCCTCATGACAGGAGGCCGCGGACGGAGAGGAATACCAAGTGATCAGCCAGACACTGACTAACTCATCACGACACCTCAGCGTGCCGTGGTGGCTTCTGGGTGAGGCTGGAGATGGGTGGAGAGAGGACAGCTTGACAAGTTAACAAACAGGCCTCTGTTTGTGAATGACATCTTCATCGGAGAGTCCTCTGCCACAGGGTGCAGTCTCAACACAGGCAAACAAAAGAGACACGATAAGACAAATAACAACGTCTCATTGTTTGGCTGTGTTTTTCAAATTGTGTTTCACTTTGGAAAGTGATGAGTTTATACTCAGCCCGCCCTGTTTATATTTTTCCAGTTTTATTTCCTCTGTGTGTTTGTGTTATGGAGTTCATAACAGATAAGAGGCCGTTAGATTTCTTCATCAAACTGGCAGAGGCCGGTCAGAAAGACAGAGCTGCTGTAGATGTGGAGACAGACACATATACTGAACATCATCAACCAAAGACTCAGAACAAACCAAAAAACTCAACAGCTTTTTACACAGTAATAAGCAATATGTCAACTTATGTTCGACTGTTTTATTAGACAGATTGCATTCACTGTCCTGGAGCCGGTTTTACAAACATAGACTTTCACATAACAAACAGACTTCAGATAGATTGAATTCATCTGTTGCACAAAGCAGTTTAGTTCTTGACTATCTTGAGCCAGACTGTGATACAATGAATTCTGGGTAAATTAGTACTTCGTTCCAAATAAAAAAAAATGGCCGACTGAGGAACTGCATCCAACCGCCGAGCTCCATTTACCTCAGCAGAAAGTGTTTTTCTTTTGAAGAATTCAACAGTTACAAAAGTGAATGAAGAGCAACAGTAAAAAGTCTTTCTCTTCTCTTCGCTCTCTCCATAACAATGTCAGCAAACCACTAATTATGAGACAAGTTTTCCTGTTTCTTGTTGGGTGCTACTGGTCACTGTAGGTGTCACTGATTGTTACCATGGTAATATTGGTCTTAGGCCTGAATTAACCTGGGGGTAAGGTATTTCCTGTAAAATAAGTATAACAATAACAAACAAAACAATATATATATATATATATATATATATATATTTATTATTATTATTTTAGGGGCATGTTAATGCCTTTATTTGATAGGGAATTCAGGAAAGAGAGAGAGTGCAGGAGAGACATGCAGTAAAGGGTGTCAAACCAGAGACTAAATATTTAGTAAATTAAGTTATATTTGGCTTTGAAATATTTTATTTTTGTTGTTTTTTTTATGTCTTGAAACAACTTGCTGTAAAATACATACTGGAGAAAAATACTGGAGACTAATGTTTTCCTACTTCACATAGATCATAAACCCTTCAAGTGTAAATGTTATAGAGCTTTTTCATCCAGAAGAGAAGCAGCTCCCCTGTTTGCTCGTATTTGTTTACAGGCCGGTCTTGCCAGGTCCAGTATGGTGCCAACGTTGATGTACAACCCAGCGATCAATACGGCATCTATGCATATCTGTGGATGTTAACAGTGGCCAATCAAAGCAGTGGGGACATCAGCCACTGTCCCCGCCTCCCGTGCTCCTGTAAAGCGAGTTTTGAGACTAATTAAACGCCATAGTGACCTGTGTATTATGAGATACATAGTGTGGAAAGTTGACATGCAGTCCTGAAGGAAAGCTCGTGGAGTGTCCCAGATGGAGACGGATCATCCACCAGGGAGGAAGTGGTGAACTGACCAACACTGACATCCACAGGTATCTGGCAAAGGTTCAGCTTATTAATGTAATGAGCTGCTTTGTGTCGCCCTGATGACAATTTCATTGTGTTTAACTTGACAGTGAACAGACATGAGTGTACGAGGAGTCATCCACACAGAGGGCGGGGGGGGG
>NW_019524460.1:7911-31414 GCF_002814215.2 Seriola lalandi dorsalis | reverse complement strand
GGGGGGGGGATTGCAGGCACCATCTATTTCCTGTACCTTGGCGGGCCTGTGCAGTGGCAGGGCTATGACAATATCTCTATTAGGAGTGATGGAGAGCGTGTCGCTTCCACATTATAAACTGTGCTGCAGGTCTGAGATCAGCATACAGTGGCTGAAAGTAATGCCTGCTGCCACCCCCTTGATGTACAGTGCAGCACTGCCACCAGCTTCCCCCCCTTTCTCCACACCGCCAAGGTCATTCCACCCGATTGGTATCAAAACATATTAATAAACCATTCGTTCCAATTACACAGAGGGAGCGCAGGCGGAGAAATACCGCAGGAAGCCGGTGGAGGAGAAGCTTCAGTGGACATAATGTACATAGTGGTGACTGCATTGTGCTACAGTCATCAATAGAATACACTGCATCACTGCAGGTCTGTCCTGCAGCACTTCACTGAGGACTTCCACCTGGAACTGATACATTTGATTTGTTTCTTTAAAACACTGCAGCCAGATCGATCAAACTGTAAAATATAGAGCTGGCAATGGAAAAATGATTTCTTTAAAGACTTTATTGACCGTACACTTTTTTATGCTTCCTGTCCGCTGGTGACAGTCAGAGCCAGAGCCTTTATATTTTCAGGTTGTTCCATTCAACACAATATCTCAGTGACACCTTAAGGGAATGTCTTCAAATTTGGCACAAACATTCACTAGGACTCAAGGATGAATGAATTATAATTTAGTGGTCAAAGGTCAAAGTTCAAAGTCACTGTGACCTGAAAAAAACACATTTTCAGCCACAATCACAAATTAAATCAACTTGGCCTGTTAATCAAAATTCACATAGGATGTATAGTGTATTTCAAAGTCAGCTGTGTCTCCTGAGGTGTGTGTGTGTGTGTGTGTGTGTGTGTGTGTGTGTGTGTGTGTGTGTGTCTTTAATGAGACAGATTTAAATCAAAGGTCTATAAAGATAAAATTAAGTGATTACATTTTACGGTCAAAGGTCAATTTCACTGTGACACCATAATCTGCAAAGACACCTTCTGGTTGGTTGGTGGAGGAAACAACCACGAGGTGGTGATTCTAGTTTGTTGATTAAATCTTAATCTGAAAAGTAAATAGTAACAATAACTGTAAAACAATTGTAGTGAGGTAAAAACAGTATGACGCTCTGAAACTGAAACTCCCTTAAAGTAAAAGTACCTCTAAATTGTTCTCCAGTACAAATTTAAGAAAATATACTTCCTTATTCTCAGTTTCAAACAAAAGAAAACTGAATATTTCCTGTACTCCTCAAACTGTTGGGCAGTGGCTTCGTCACCAACAAGGACTGGAGCCTTGGATACTTGGCAAAGTGAAGTTGAGTTAAACAATTAATCTGCCCATAATCTAGATTTTTGTCATTGTCGACAAATCCCATGACAAAACCAACAATGAGTTAGTTTGTCACTCAACACTTCCTTAGTCTACCCAATCTGTGGCTCTTTGCCCCAAGTCCGCCGCTTCAGACTGAAGATGCCATTTAAAACGACACACACACATATGGCTTCATATCTTTCCTCTTTTTTTAAATGTCAAATGTTTCCTGAAACAGCTGTTCACTCTAGTTTGTAGCAGAAATAGAGAATTTATCGGAGACAACTGTCAGCAGCAGATTAATACACATTTGCTCCTCTAGTGAGTATTTCTGGCAGGAGGATGGGTGAATAAAATAAATATGTATATGTTGACGCAGTATTTATGGTACTTATGGTTCGTATAAAACATCACCAGACTTGTGCTTTAACTGCCACATTTTCAACATGATGTCACAACAGTAAATGTAGTTAACTTCAATTATTGAGCAAACTAATAAATACTCTGGCTCATTAAAAACTTGTGGTTCATTTGCTACATTGACAGTCATCTGTCTGTGGACCTGCCAATCACGTGCGCTCGACAAGTCTCTGGTGACACCGGGCGGCCCATCTTCATTTTCTCTGGGGAGCTGAAATAATAAATCCCACGACTTCACTGACCCTCAATGCACCACATGGGAGGAAAAGGCAAGAGAGGACATCCTGCCTGATTTCTATGCAAATCGATTATCAACCGCAAATACAGTATTCAAATGTGGTCACGCACACACACACACACACACACACACACAAATACACACACACACACACACACACACACACACACAAACACTGATTTTTCAATGTGACCCTGAATTAGAGGGAATCCTGGTATGAGAAGAGCAGTGGGGTCCAAACATCTGGGAGCACTTAGAATACATCACTCTTACTGAGGACACTTGGTCAAATTATAAACTGGTAAGAATTCACAAACATGTCTATATTTTCTTTGCTGTAATTATTTTGTATTTGACTTATAATATAAAAACATTTATAAACATTGTCGCCATGGTTACTATAGTAACAGTCATAGTTTGGTTAGGTGAAGGAAAAGATGGCCGTTTGGGTTGTACTTCCTCAACATTAGACGATATTTGTTGTCATGGTTACAATAATAACAACGTGGTTAACTTTGTGGAACGGTCATGGATAATAGAAACAACATAAACTGCTACTTTCATTGGGAATGGAACAGCGCTCTCCTGCGTTATCTTCATCCATCCACCACAACCTCCTCCTGACGTGGACTTTGTCTCTTTATACTACGTCACCGCACTTTTCCCTTTGCTCCTGTCATCATTACCACGACCACTAGATGTCGCCTAGCAACAAAACGTAACTATGAGTCATAATAACCTGCTGCAGGACAGTCTCTAACTGTTCTAATTGTGGTGGAAATTCCTGTGAACTGAAGAAAAAACATTCATTCAGACGTCTCGGGCTGAAGTATTTATTGGAAGCTTGGCACCAGGGAGAAAATAATAACAAGCATACCAAGCAAGTGAATCAGAGCAGTGCCACGCCGGTTTCTGAAGATGTCTGGTCCTACAGGTTGTATATATATTCCTAGGCATCCCATGGTTACAACGCTGTTCCCTGTCTTACCCAAATAAGGGTAACTTTAGTCTAAACCTGTATGTGTGAAGACTCTATTGGTCACTTAAGCCTGCTCACTGTCACATGCTCTTACCTAATTAATATTACATGTGTCCTTGTCTTTGTCTGGAGCTGGATTTGGACAGTTCCCACATGGCACAGGCCATTACAAATAATGGGTTTCAGAGCTCAGTGGTGCTGTTGTCGTGTTGTGTCTGAAAGTTCTGTTAAACTGATGTGCAGCCTGTTAAATGAGAATACCTGCTCTGATATTTTACCTGTTTAATCGACAGCATTACTTGGTCGTTTAGCAGTTAAACGGTTAATTATTACACTAGGTCTGCCCCTGCATTGTGAGGCATCTTAGAATCTAGATATTTCCACATCTCAAATATTTACACACAAATTTGGTGAAAAAACTACTGTATGAGTATATACTGTATATAAATAGTATACCTATATATGTATGCAGCATATCAAGAGTAATATGCACATTCTTTGTGGTGCATGTAAAGTAAAAATCACAACCCCTGCAGAAAAACTACATTCATTTAACATGTGCAACAAAACATGTGGGCGTATGTGAAATTTATTTAACATGTGAAAACATGTAAAAATCACATGCAAAATATGTTGCATTGGTGTAATGTGTGAAGCCCATGTAAATCTCCATGTGAAACCAATGGGATCACATGTGAAGCTCATCCCTCAAGAAAAAAAGGACACGTGACTTATGATGTGAAGCGCTGTTCCACATTGGTAATATTGAATTTCTCTTGTTCTTTTTATGTGTGAATATGTGAATACACTGAGCAATCAGACGTCTTATTTTATCTTTTTATTATAATGAATAAATCCCATGAATGGACCAAGGCTATCAGCTTATTACTTAGAGCGAGTTTCAGTCAGTAAAGCCTGTCTGATATAACTCATGCTTCCGTACCATAACGCCTCACAGTCACTATTAGAAAACACATTAAAGAGCCATGTTGTTGCATTTAGCTGATATATTTTTTCATTATGCTGTAACAAGGTTAGTACAGTGAATGTGACACATTTCATTCCTCTGCCTTTTACATGTAGTGTTTCTCTCGCTCTCTGAAACCGGTAATGGGCCTGATCCACAGTGATACAGAGGATTTCCTGCTCCTTCAAAGAGCTGAGAAGAAAGGACTAAATGAGTGGGCGGGACATCTCTCATCAGGATCCAATAATCCAAAGCCTTCTGGGAAATACATCAGAGTGAAGAGCTGCAGAGAGGACAGAGACCTAGAGAAGAATCCACAAGTCAATGATACTGGCACATTCACACACACATACACTGCTTACTTGTCTCACACACACACACACACACACACACACACACACACACTTACACAAGACATTATTTTCTCATAAGTACAGCGATAAGAGTCCAAAGGTCGGAGATATTTATTTACTTATCTATTCTTTACATTAAAACCACAAAGCTTTTCCAAGGAATGATTTACCAGACCACAAAACATGAAACTTTTTTCTTCCCAATTGAAATGTACATAATGTTTGAAAACTGCGAATTGTGTAAGTTTTCAAAAGCTTTCAGCTCTCCTCCACTATTAAAAATGTACAACATACAAAACTGTTAACATCAATTCAACTTTCTTTTAAGAGGAACATTGACTTTGAACTGGGGTTTTGGGCAGTGGTGAATATTTGTGCATTTATTCCTCCATTACAACTGAGCAAACACCAAACAATGAAGATCATGAGATGCACTTAAAAGCTCCAGAAAAGATACAATGTTGGCTTTGTGTTGAAAGGCACTGCGCCAATTTCACACATGATCTGTTTTGTTATCACAATCATGAATTAGCCACGGCTGGATGACTGAACAACTCCATGACCCAGACGACCACAGAGACTCAAACTGACCACAAAGAGATTAAAAAACACAACCACATACAACCACAAAGAGTCGCAAGACTAGCAATTAAACACAAAATAGCCATAAAAAGAAGAAAAGCAACAATAAAGAGACACAAAAAGATTTAAAAAATTATCACAAAGTGACTAGAACTTTAATGTCCAATCTCAATGAGATAACATTACAATAAAAAATATGAGGAGAGATGTTTTGTGGTGTTGTGTAAGAGAGCCAGTGTTTACAAGGTCAAGAATGAACCTGGGGCCAGTTGCACAAATCATCTTAAGTTAAAATCTTTCTTAAAGTCTGAGTTAAGGTTTTCTTTTAAATAAAAACTGTTTGCACAATACACCCTTAAGTCTACTCCTTAAGGTTTCCTTAAAATGTTCACTTAAGTATTTAAGACTCTCTCATACTTTAAGGATTCATTTAAAGTCAGTTAAAGTTGCACAGAAGACCTTAGTGACCAAACTGAGGTAAAACAAACTTAAGGTACCTCTGATTGTATCTTTAACCCAACACGGCTGAGTTTATGGTGATAAATGAAGAGGACGAACATCCCAACAGCAGTTGAGTTTGCAGTTAATAATTGCGCTGACGTTTTAGTCATTACACCTGCCTGCCTCTAGGTGGTGTAACAGCTCATACACGGAACTGCCATCGTTAAAATGCTTTCACACTTCAGATGTTATTTCTCTTCACTGACACATGCTGATGGACCGTGGGGCGGTGAGCGCTGTCAAAACACTTCTTTGTTGTGCACACACTGAACGCATCCAGTGTCGACACTAATGCATTCAGATTCAAAGTTATTGTAATAGATCCCGATCTGCCCCATAATGCACTGGGTTCTTCCCCTAGCCCACATCCCGTCCCTCCACTTAGAGCCATGGGTGAAACAAAAATAAAGATAGCTCACGAGTATCGAGTCCATGTCAAGTCTAAAGTCTTTTGAGGACGACTCTGAGGTCACTGTGTGCACGACTTAAAACTCAAGTCCTCACCTCTGCTCTGTTCTTGGCCGTCTGCCTTTGTCTCTTGATATTCCACCTCTTGGTCAAATCATTTGCAGTCTGAATAAATCTCCACAGTTAAACTAACAATACTCTGCTGTGTGTGCCTATAAAGACTGACAACTCTTCTCATATCATTAAGTTAGACCTTCAGATAAGACTGAGATGCTGACATAGACACCAGTTTCAGTCTTTCCTGTCCATGGCAGATTCTTCCATCGAGACTTGATCATTCTAACACTTTGTTTTCGGGCACAGACTGGTACTAAAAGTATTAAAATTACTGCTGCAAGAATTTAAACTCAGTCCACATAATTTTATCACATTACACCATTTTCAGTTTCCCTTCATTGGCTCCCTATTTGCCTATCAGATCAGACGATGATGTACCTGCCCGATATTTTCAAACCTTATATTCCATCCCATGCTCATCATATCCAGACTGTAGGACTCCTGTCTGTTCGAGTTAAACAGGCTGCAGAGCCTTTTCCTATTGAGCCTCCTTCGTCTGGAACTACCTCCCTGCTGACATCAGACTGTCTGACTCCATTCAGGCTTGAAATCCAACATCCAACTCATCTTTATGCCTCGACTTTCACTTTCAGTTAACTTTCAACTTTCATTAGGGCCCGAGCACTGACTGGCATTATGCTTCCTCCTTTCTCTCCCACCTTGAGTCTGCTTTGCCTCGTGGTTTCTGCCTTTTATAAAAGGAAGTTTTTCCTCTCCACTGTGCTGCTCATGGTGGGAATTGTTGGGTCTCCTTATATACTATTATAAGGAGTAAGGTCTTTTCTTCTTCTGACCTTATTTTGTTTCTCACACTCCAAGTTAGAAGATTCCTGTCCGACAGCCTGTGCCCAGGTGGAGGAGAGCATCCAGCGTGGAGGATGAAGCAGAGATGTTCGCAGAGACAGGACGACAGAGTCGGGAGCAGGTGTATTGACCGTGTAATCCCTTACAATAGACTTTGCTTTGATCTGCCATTGACATGGATTTACAGGTAATTACTGCTTCTCACTGAGCCACAGATAGAGCAAAGGAAGAGACACAGGTGTAACCTAGCCGACCCAAAGCTGCACCGTCTCTCTGTGGTGTAGCAGCTGTGAGTCCCAAACCTTTCCCTCAGACATGAGGGTCAAACTACTTGTTCCCACCATAAGCTGCTTGTTTGATGTGTCACTCTGTTCTCAGTGATCGTGGGGGATTTCAAAAGCTCTGCTTGCACCTCTCAAAGTACTGGTGACATTTTTCTTTACCCTTTGTGCTTTAAAGACAGTTTTTAACAAACACTTCACAAACAGGAGGAAATGGTGCATTTGTTGGGGACTTAAGAAGAAATTCAGATTTGGTGCTGAATTGAGTTTTTCTAGAGTGTGTTCATGGTGATGAACATGTCCCCCAGTGCAACAGTGTGACTGATGATGGTTCAATTGCCATTTAGTCATGATAACAGGTAAAAGGATCAGAAGACATTTAACACCAGAGACTGTCTGTGAACAGAGACAGAGATTGCCATCACCCCCATATGCAAACACCTGTTTTCATGTGACTGAAGATCCAACAGGTCACCTGAGCTGTATCCTTGACAACTTGACAGCTCTGCAAAAAGTGAGTAGTAGAGCTTTTTTTTAAAGGTTTTTTAAGGTTTTAAGGTTGTTATCTGTTGGATAAGAGCGAGAACAGGAATACATTCTTACATTAAAGGAGTTTCAACTACAGAAGCTAGAGTTCAGTGAGCATTTTAAAGCATAAGGAAGGTGAAAAGACCAACTCTGAATTCATCCTGTTACCTTTGCAGCCAAAGCCTGGCCAGTGGGGTGTACGCTGGCAACCGATCGCTTAAAATAGCCGCTCCAAAACACTTCACACCACTGTTCTGTTTCCAGCCTTGCTGTTCCTGGAAAACACTTTTTGTTTTCCTGAGAAAAGGCTGTTTTGTCCTTCCTGGCTCCCGTAGAAGCTCAGCTTCCCTCTCCTCACCTCTTGCTGTCTCTGTCTCTCATGTAAGTACAATGGATGAGGAGAGGCTGCTTGTTGAGGTGGAGAAATATAAAGAGCTGTACAACCCACCGTTGTGTTATTACAAAGACAGAGGCAAAACAGATATTGGCTGGTGCTCTGGAGGAAAACACACTGAAGCTGCAAGTTATTAATCAAAAATATACAACTACAACAGGCAACTCAGTCATGGTACTTTGCTGTTGCTCTGTGTGTGGTCCTGGTTCCTATTGGTGCTGGAGGTGGCACTATTTTCAGCTTTATACATGAAAAACTTTCCACTTCTAAACCACAGAAAAAAAATAATTTCATACTGGAAATGAAGTTAAAATAGTTGAATGAACATAGAATGAATGTGCACTTTCTCTCAGAGTATAAATACCCACAGTAGAGTGAAGATAGTGCCGACTACTTCTCTGGTTAAAGGAGCTATATGTAAGTTTTGCTATCGCTACATAGCTAACATTAGCATTAGCAGCTGTTTACTTACGAGTCTAGAACAAACGTTGTGAGCAAACTTCATTCCTTTACTCACCAACAGCTGTCTCCAGAGGTGGAAAGAAACACCAATGTTAACTCTTGTTTCTATCACTTCTTTCTTCTGCTGAAGTTAGCATGCTAACCAGCTAGCTCTGGCCCATTTCTTCATTTTTCCGATAGCGACTGACTGTAGCCTCCAATCTGCCCTGAAGACAGAGGACGTATTATAAACTTCTTGTCTTGTAAACACAAAGATGACTGAAACTATTGTGATAATCACCACCACCTACTCCTGACAAGAAACCATGTTCAATGGTAGAGAAAACTTACAAATAGCCCCTTTAAGGTAGTGCTAATTGCTAAATTTAGTTTCTGTGTGTTACTTAGATCCAGTTAATATTTAGTTTAACTTGTGGTTTGGCAAACAGCTGTGTATTATTAGCCCTGTATGGATGTGATATGACGGCATGGCTCAGGTTAAACCCTCAAAAGACACATGAACACAATATAGTCCTTCTGACAGTCATTAAAAAAATGAATCCAGGAATAAATAACATTTCCTGTACTAGTTGTCCACCCTTCCAAATTACATCCTTTCATACTGAACACATTGTCTTTTACTGGTGGGACTTTACATTGTAACACAACGTTTTGCTAATGGCTATATTAACCGGAAATCAATTCTTCTTGAACAAAACAGTAATACTAGTAGTATTAAAGTACTAAAACAGTAGTTCCCAGTGGTTGCACAGCTTGACTTCCTGTGTTGGTTACTGTTTTAGAGCAGAGAAGAAGATTTCCAGGCGTGACATGGACTTTCATACTCACAGAAACCCAGAATGCTGTTAATGCAACAATTTTGATAACAAACTTTTTGCCTTTTTGTGCCATCTATGACACTGTTATGGGCTCCGGGTGACAGCTATTGTTGTTGTCATGTTCATTGTATGGTGCAGTCTTTCCTTTTTTGAATTAAGGCCGATCAATCTGTCATCCGCCGCTCCGGAAGGGATCCCCCTCTGGTCCCAGCCACCAATCACAAGCCTGCCTGGTCCTGTCCTCGAACCGATAAAAGCCGCCTCTGGAAAATGTCAGGGGCGGCTGTGATTTAATCTGAGCTGTCCACCTCTGTGCCTCTCTGTTGGAAATGTTGACACGTGTGATAGTTAGCTCTAAAGTTAACTTCGGTCATTGTGGTTATAATGTGATGTTAACTCGGTTGAGGCACTAGTTTGGTGACGTCAGGATCATGGGCACTAGGGTTTAGGTTAACTTGTTTGTCATTTCCATGTCTACTTTATTTCTGCAACACACTAAGACAATCTGGCTGTCTAGCAACACTAGGTTTATGGGTTGTCTACATAAAAAGATACTGCTTGGCTGAGAACAGAATTATCCTTTTGGCTCCAAACATGCAAATCTATCAGTATGGTCCTTTTTAAGGTGAGATACACTTTGCATAATTACATCTGTGAGCAACTCTTCAGAAACACTGAATAAAAAGCTAAAGATCAGTGTGACCCAGCTGTGTCGGCCCTGTCAGGCAATCAGGCTGCTGTCTGCCGCCTCCAGCCCCTGGAAAGCTTCCACCACTGAAGAGAGCTTGATTAGACGGAGGCAGATAAAGGCCCTGGCTGCCTGGGGAGCGGAGCTGGGTGGGAATGCAGCTGAAGGCAGCACAACACAACACGAACCAGCAGTAATGAACCTCAGCAGCATCTCCCACTGCCCCAATCCTGCGCCTGTCCGATACCTCATCACAGGCTGATCGCTCCACTCCAACAGCTAATAGCCCCATCGAGCCTCCTCTAGCCCCGCTCACCCTGTCTGAACCCAGGCTCCACCTCTCTCCCCAACCTCCCATGATGGACATGTAATAAATCTGCTGTGATGGTGGTGGAGACCGAATGGACCAGGCTTGATTTGATTCATTGATTACCTCAATCCCAGGTTGACCAAAAGCTTATTGTTCCAGGTGGTGGTGGTGATGGCGGCAGTGTAGAGGAGGCGAAAAGGCGTTCGCAGTGATCAATTTCACCATCAGCATGTTTATGGGCTTTGGGAAAAGGGATGGGGGCAAACAGCTTGGACCAGTTTTTCCTCACACCTCCTGGATGCAGCATGAAGTGCTCTGTGTGTCCTTGAAATACTAAAGGAAACTGATTAAAAGACTTTATTTTTGCTTTGAAATACTCACACTTATTTGACATACTAAGAAAAAACACATCTTAATCTATCTGGTGTGTACGCTGCACTGCAGCTGGACCAGCCCTTTAACTCCACAAAAAAAAAGAAGTTCTCTTACTGATCTAGATATCATTTCATGTGTTTGCATTCTTGACACCATCCTTACCAGTGACTTGCACATTAATAAAGGAATAGGATAGAGGAAGAAGAACATGCGTTGTATAGGATTTTATTCCTTGCTATCATTGATTTCTCTGTTACCAGGCAATTACTTTATCACCTAATCAATTTTTTTCAAATTAGCATTGGATAACAGGGAAGCAGGTGGCTTGTAGTGACTCTGCAGAGCATTTTGGTGTCTTTCAGCTCATTGTTTAGGTTTTACAGCCCTCAGCTTTACACTGTTGGTTCAGTCCCACTGCTCTCATCAACCCAGTTCCCAGCAGGGAGCAGCAGAAGTCGCAAACACATCTACATACATTCAGACTGGTCGGTTAAAACTTGATATAACATGGAGACACCCACGCAGTCCGTGCACGTATCACCTTGTGCTTCGCATTTATTACTCAAATTTCACCTGAGGGTGCAAAATATAAAATTGTCCCAGTTCATGTGTTTGATTATAAAGCAGGTCTAGGTTCTACGTTAATACTGTGAAAGTATCAAAGCCTCAGTCCACAGAGAAATGCACACAGCCTGTATTCAGAAACTGAGCCTTAAAACCAGCAGTCAGGACTTCTGGAACTTTGTGATGTCACAACAAAGCAGTCACTGCCCTGATCTATGCCCCAAGCCCCGCCCACCTGCACCCACAATCAAACCTTGCAGGATTTGGTTTCTCTATTTACCTGAAATCCATATTATTTTCATTGGCTCACTCAGAAAACCAGCCAATCAGAAGAGAGGCTCAGAGCCTCCTCTCTTCTGATTGGCTCACCTGTTGTTACTAGAATTACAGAGAGAAGCCTGAGAGAGGAGATGTAAAACTATATTGAGATGGTTTTTGGTTCTTAAAACCACAAATATATCTTCTTATGATCACCACTTCAAATAAAACACAGGAGAAGAAGAAAATATGGAGCTTTCCATCCACTCTGTGGCTCTGTAGCACTGTCTTCTGAACTCCTCCTTTGCTCCTGTCATAATTACTACAACAGCTAGAGGGCGCACTGGACTCTGTGTAACAATGCTACAGGCGTTTTATTTATATCATTCTATTGTTTTTTTTTGTGCATTCATTGATTATTTTTAATTGTAGTTGTGTTTTTATTTATGGATGGTTCAATGTTTTTTTGGACCAAAAAAAAAAACACTTGATACCCGGTACAAATAGCATTGTATTGTATGTAAAAAAAACAGGACATAACCATTAGCGTCAGACATATTTTTTTGTGTGCCGGTAAAATAATCCTTTACATTCTGATTATTTGTGTTGAACACTGGAGTCAAATGTTGGAATATGGAAGATTAGACTCATGATTTCAGAGAGACAATTATGATGGAAAACAGCGTGTGCAACATTAAGATCCCAAATGTCAAGGCTGTCATAATGTCATGCTGCACAAGCGTATCTCTGAGCCAAATGCCACACAGAGACCCTGCATACAGATCCAAAGAATCAACAACCAAATGTGCTATTAGCTTCCTCACGAGGAAACAATGAGCAGGAAACAGACAGCTAATGTGGAGGAATGACTGTGTGTATGTGTGTGTGTGTGTGTGTGTGGTGTGTTTTTGCAGAACAGTGTGTAGCAGGTGAGGAGTCTGAATACTCAATGAGACAGTAATAGATAATAGCGGAGTTCCAGTGCAGAACCAGGGGTCTCCTGAGATCCTGAGATCAAAGCGGAGATCACCTCAACCTGACAAGACTCCGTTTGAGGTGAAAATAAAATCTCTGGGAAAAAAAAAAACCAAGACTTGTCGAGCACGAGCAAGGCTGCATTAAAGTACAATGGGCCCCGGGGCTGCAGCGTTTTCTAGCCCCTGGAATTGCCCATGATAACGTTAATTGGTTTGGGCCGGTCATTAACTCCACTTTCACATTCCTTCCCAGACACTTTATGAAAACACGCCTGCGGCTGAAATAAATTTTCACTCAAGACTGGAAATGAAAAACAGCAAATCATTCATTGTTCAATAAAGACAGACATCATAGGTGTGTGTGTGTGTGTGACATTCGGGCTGACAGTCAGAGTGGCTTTGTTTTTCAAGAGTGGGGGCATGAGGCATTATAGCATACCATGGACGAATTATTGTCAGAACAACATTGGAGCAAAGTGAAAAGAGACTAATTCAAACATCACTTTTCTACATGTTACTTGATGCGAAGAAAGCGGCGGAACTACACAACGAGGGCAGTGTAACACCCGGACAAATGAAGGCGCGCACATGCCAAGGTCTATGCCATCAAGCAACCAGCCCCTACAGACAGGCACACTGTGAACAGGCAGTGCATTAGTGATAAAAACGTTAACATAAAAAAAAAAAACACACCTTGCACCTAATTTTTATATATGTCAATACCATTAAGAACTGTTGAGAAACTAGATTCACCCCCTCCTGGTGGTTGTCTGCCTCCTCCACTCAGATTTTTTCAGGTTACATCCCTGTTTATCCAGACTCATAGAAAATATGAGCCATTTGTGTGAAACTTTGTCATAATTGTGTGAAGTCTTGAGTAATGACTAAAAAGTATTTTGTGAGGTCACACTAACCTTTGACCTTTTAACCACCTAAATCTAATCAGTTCCTCCGTGAGTCTAAATCAATGTTTATACCAAATTTGAAGAAATTCCCTCAAGACCTTATGGAGATATTGCATTCACAAGGCCAAAACCACTTTTTGTGACGTCACTATGAGATTGACCTTTGACCTATGACCACCAAAGTCTAATCAGTTAGTCCAAGTGAACGTCCAATGTGATGGGATTCCCTCGAGGAGCCCTTGAGATATTGCGTTCACAAGGGCAAAATCATATTTTATGAGTTTTTTTGTTTTTGCATGTCCTCGTGTCTGCATGGGTTTCCTCCTGGTACTGCAGCTTCCTCCGACAGTCCACAGGTTAATTCCAATGGGTGTGAATGTGAGCGTGAGTTGTTGTCTCTATATGTCAGCTCTGTGATAGACTGGCGACCTGTCCAGGGCGTACTCTACCCTCATCCAGCATCAGCTGTCAGCTGGGATTGGCTCCAGCCCCCTGTGATTCTCAAAAAAGGACAAGATGTATAGCTGATGGATGCACTCACTCAGAATGTAGAAAATGTGAGCAGCCTCCATCATGACTGCCACTGAGATAGTTATCAATAGTCAGTTCTCTTCTAGCTTGTTAAAGGTCCAATATATATATATATATATGTATATATATATATATGTATATATATATATGTATATATTTTACCAAAGGTAGATGACTATGTGTTGTTTGATTATAAAGCAGGTCTAGGTTCTATATTAATACTGTGAAAGTATCAAAGCGCTCAGTCCACAGAGAAATCCAGAAACTGTTCTTTAAAATTAGCTTACTTCTGTAACTTTATGATGTCACAACAAAGCAGTCACCACTCTCAGCCATCTGGACCCACCATACAGCTTTGCAGGATTTGGATTCTGTGTTTACCTGAAATCTGCTATATTTTAACAGAATCACTCAGAAGAAAGGCAGCCAATCGGAAGAGAGAATCAGAGCCTCCTCTCTTGTGATTGGCTCACCGACCTGTTGTTACTAGAACTCCAGAGAGAACCCCTGAGAGAGGAGATGTAGAACTACATTACATTGGGATGGTTCTTGGTTCCTAAAACCACAAATATATCTTCTTATGGATCAACACTTAAAACACAGGGAAAGTGCGGAATATGGGACAATTAATATGAAATTTAACATCATAGAAACGTTGGCATATCTCTTGAGAGTCAGAGAGAAAACATTTAAGAAGAACTGGAAGAACTGGAACATTTAAATGAGACACAACACTGACAACTCCACAGTTACATCCTGGTACATGGTTGTGTACATGTTTCTTGTTATGGTCTTCATGTTCTGTTCTGTCTATACCCTTGTGAAAATGGAATGAAAAAAAAATAGAAATTTGAAACACAAGCACTAATTACTTCTGAGAGATATACAGCACAGATAAGACTGTGAGACATAAACAGTCTCACTGCCTGGTCCCTGCACTTTGTATCACCAGCTTTTATTCAGACAAATCACAAACCTTTATTTAACCGTTTAACAGCATCTCTGAGAAACATCTGTCTCACAGCAGCTCGTCCAGTGGAACGACTCTCAACTCTCTAATTGACTCCTGAAATAAGTACGTTTGATTGCGCTGAGGCCTTCACACGATGACTGCTCTTTGAAGCTGGAACTTTTCCATTTTAGAATTAAAGGCGTCACATACGATTCTTCGCGATAATCCCTCAACACTTTGAAGTTGCCTTTATCAAATTGAACATGAAAAGCCAATCCATTAGCATAATCTGATTTCTTTAGTGGGGAGCAACAGGATAAAAGCGGTTAGCCTCTCAAAGGAGAGCTGCTTGTCCACCTCATACAAATGTTCTTTTGATGACTGACCTGCAGATGAATGTGATGATGCAGAGACAGAGAGGGATCTTCATTTAGAGAATTAATTGCCCCGAGATGTAGCTTTAGATGCTAACAGGAAATCTTTGAAACACGGGTTAGCGTGAGGGCTAAAATCTCCCACTTTACAAAGCAGCACACGTCTGTTATAACAAAATGTTAAACAGTATCTAAACATGATGTTTAATTAATTGATTGTTCTTGGTGTGTGTTAAAGTAGAGGGAGGGAAAACTATAAAACTATAAAAGAGAAAGAAGGGACTAATTTTATAATTGAACTTTCTTAATTTGTGTTTTTAATTTTTTTTTAACATCACTGTTGATGTAGCTGAGCTGATAATGATAGTGTATGTCTGGAACCCTGACTTGAAATATTGTGTAGATACTGATACTGCAGATAAGGAAGACTATATATATGGACAAGTGATGAGACAAAGGACCCCTAGGCCCCTACCTGTCCTACATAGGAGACAAGGAGACTGAGTTGTAGGTGTGTTTAGTCTTTTTGAAGTTGTGCATCTCTCTGTAGTTGTTTTGTGTCTCTTTCAGTTCCATTTTGCAGGTGAAGCCTGGTCTGGATCTCTGTCCAGGCGACCGTTTTATCATCTTAAGTAACAATATCCATCCGTTCTGTCACACCTGGAAACACTTACATACATGACCATTCAGGCGCACTGAGCATGTGTAAACAGGGCGTGCCGCCCAAGTATAAAACGGCCGCCAAAGTATATTTGGGGCCCCACTTTAGCTCTTTCTTTGTTTATCCGTCCAAAAGAACGGACCCATCCGCGATCTATTAATCTCCCCTTACTCTTATTACCTCCTCACTTATGGTCAAGGTGTTCCTGTCTGAATATGCAGCGCCTCTGTTGCATTTGTTTGGGGGGTTTGTGTGTTTTTGCAGGTGTTAATGTCTTTGTTTTTCATTTGCAGCACGTTCCCGCTGTTGTATTCGTTTTGTATTTTCGTATGCGTTTTTGAAACTGCATCGTTTATGAATTTGCAGCTTGCTTCTCCTATTGGAAGCGTGTTGGGCCGTTGCAGTAAGTTTGCCCTTGTCGGCCTCTGTAGAATATCCTCTAATGTAACGAGAAGCGGAGACCTTCATTTTTTCCCTGCAGCTCAAAGACTGAGACTGGAATATAGAAAGAAGAGAATTACACAAAGTTTGATCACATTAGTGCAGATTACTGAGAGAGTACAGTTTGAACTTTGTAATGTATATTGACAGTCCCCTGGTGTACAGAAAACCCATTATTGCTTCCCCTGTCCTCCTCTTTCCACATTCCATTTTGTCCATAACCATATCTCAAGAGAACAACATTTACCATCTGCATAGAAGCCAAATACTAATCAATAAAAGTAATTTCCACCCGACACCTGTAATCAACACTCAGACAGACCTATTTCTGTTTCTACATTCAACAAATATTTGAGCGCAAAGCAATTAAAGCTGGGTCTGTAAACAGCCGGGGCTTCACTCTGCTGAGAGAGAGAGAGAGAGAGAGAGAGAGAGAGAGAGAGAGAGAGGACCAAGATTCTTTTTTCTCCATCAGCAGATATTAAAGACCCATTTCCTCTGTGTCCTCCTGGGTCTCTTCAGCCTCTCAGCTTGATAATTATAAAACAAATCCTCAGTGTGACAAAGGAGAGAGCAGAAGGCTGATAGAGCAGCCGCCTGCTCTTTGTAAAACCTTTAAACTCTGGATCGTGTTCATTAACGCTGCAGTTGTTGCATTTGTTTGTCTCAGTTGCTCAGAATAATTATAGAGGACCATTTCAATGGGATTTTTGACTAAAAAATGAAGGTTTTAATTTTGTTACTTAAGATGGAAACCCATCATGATTATAAACAATGATAATTAATTATGTCATTAAAGTAGTTATATGTAAGGTGCTACGTAGCTAATGTTGACAGTGACTGCTGTTTACTGACTTGTCAAGAGCTGTCTCCAGTAGTGGAAAGCTACGCCAATGTTATATCTCGATGTGAATTTTACAGGCTTAGACTACAGGAGTTTTGGGCAGATTTCTACCCCCATCAGGTCCTGGACCTTCGTCTGTACCCAGGATTATCTGGTAAAGTGTGGCTACGCTCACAGACTCATCAGGGACAGATAATATCAGACATGTTTGATATTTAGTTAGAGTCAGTCCCGGAGCAGCTGCTGGTGTTGCCAAGATTCCAGCCATTGAGCTTAACATTAGCTAGCATACTACTTTAAAACTGACAGGTATGAAGAACAGACAACTTGTGTTAATCAAGTCTAGCCAAACATTTTCTCATCCAGACTCATTCAACCTTCTGCTTTTATTTTTTCTCACTGCAAAGTTTTGCTAATGTTACAACATTGAAACCACATTCTCCATTTTGTGTATATTTGCTTCTGCATGAGATCACATGAGGTGGTGCATTGCTCTCTGTCTGCTCCCTCTGATATCCTGTAGTGTGTAGAGAGATACACATCTGTGAAATTTCTCCATATGTGCCTGATTCAACCTGATTTTAAAGTCCAGCTTTACATACATGAAAATACACACATAATACACACACACACACACACACACACACACACATATAGAGGTTAAACCTCTAGACCAATTCTATTAATTTAAGCCACTTTTAAACACATTATTTGTGAAAGTCAATAACCTTCATTAAAGTTTATACTGATGATCAAATTTATCTTTGACCCAACAATCAGGCTTAACTGACATGTTCATTCGTTTAGCTCACTAATTATTCCCCTCTGTGTGTGTCCAGCTGTTTAAGTGACACATGGATAAAGGAGGTTTCTTAATGAAGCAGCAGAACTGATGGTCAGTCTCCACTGTCAGACAGTTTACTGTGACACATCATTTTGATGTTTTCTGGCTCAAAGGAATATGTTGTCCTGTAACGACATTAAAATGTGACATCAGCTCAATCAAAAAGCTGCTTATGAGAGAACGACGGCACATGTGGACCACAGACACTGGTGGGGATTTGGGAATGACAACAGTGTGTCATGGCCTAAATGTTTCAAACTGAGCTCTGTCCTCTCATGAGTTTTCCATATTCTCTAATAAGCTTTTAGACCCTGCTGGCACTCACTAACCCCACCTGCTAGCATTTCATTTTTTCAGCAGTGGAAGAATTCAGATCACCTCAAGCAGTAATACTACAAAGTACAAATTCTCAATTACTGGCCCCACATTCACAGTTTTGCATGAATAGGATCTATGTAAGTATGAAAAGGAAAAGGAAAAGTTAAGTAGAATGTTTTTTAGACTTTATGATTATTATATATACTGTACCAATATATATTAACAATAAATTAATGTGTAAGAAGTATTTTAATGTTGTTGCTGGTTATTGTAACCTTACTTCTTACTTTCCACCACTGGGTGCCTATAACGAAGATATTACGAAATTCGTACCTCTGTAATTAGCTGTCATTATTTGATATTACCTCTTTATTATGTTATTAAAAGTGCTACACCTTTATCAACTGGTACCTATACTTCCATTAATTTTATTGGGTTTCTATGAAAGTGTACTTGAGAAATATAGAGTGACAACAAAATGAACCAATCAATTTTGATTTGTGGTAATGTTATCTAGCTAGCCTGCAACTGAAGAATGGCAGCTAACAATGAAATTGACATTGTGGCTGATTTGCTTCAGGTTCCCAGGTGGTTTTCAAGTTAAAACAGAAATATCTGAAAGGAAGAGACTAAGATCTAAATTCAAAGGGCTCACAAGGCGGACAAAGTCTTTGAAAGGCAGTCTACCAAAACTAACTACAACAGCTACGGCTGGCTAATGACAAGTGCCAAAAAAAACTATTGCGGTCTGTGGAATCCTACTGGTTTTGGCTGTCTGAACACCTTAACCAACGCCAACAAACACCAGAGCTCTGATTGACATCTAATGACTGTGGTTCAGTTAAAAACTTCAGAAGACACAAGTGGATTCACAGCTGGATGAGAAGGTGAGGAAGAATCAGGAGCTACTGAAGCATCTCATCCATTGCGTATTGTTTTTTGGGACAGCAGGAGTTGCCCTTCAGAGGACACACCCTTTAGATAGAGAGAGAGAGCGTGTGTGTGTGTGTGTGTGTGTGTGTGTGTGTGCGTGTATGTATGGCGGTTTCATCAATCTGACCATAGAAGGCCCAGTGAGAAAACCTACAGTCTGCTGTAATTACCACAGTAACTGCTTCCAGGATCTTTCATCAATGTGGTTTGCGGTCAATAATTGATATTTTCACTTCAGGGATCTCCGTCTTACTCGATCCTCTGATGTTCCCAACAGTTTGTCAAGGCTTTGGCCAGTCCACTTTTTAACATTACATTGCCCGCCTCTTCGGAGTTTGCCCCCTACTGTGTCCTGGAGGATGCTTGTGGCCAGAGAGTCATGGTAATTAACATGGCCAAACCAAGCAAACTTGCGGTGCCTCTCACCGGCCAGAAGTGATTTGTGCTTGCCAGAAAGTCTGTCGATTTGCTGCCTGATGTACTCGTTGGTCTTGCGCTCAGTGTAGTGGATGTCTAGCTGCTTCCTGTAGCACTTGAATCCATCTTTCAGTCTCCATGATGTTGATCAGTGCCTGCTTGCTGGTGCTGTTGACCGGGATTTAGCTTTTCTCCGCACTGACTTGCACTCCGAAGGCTTTCGTTTCAACTTCTAGGTGTTCCAATTCAGGCTGCATTTGAAAACTGATTGCATCACAAGCGATGTGACTATATTGTCCAATTTCAAAGGTTCCTTAAAATGTTGCCACATGCAGCTTTCTCCAACATGTGGATCCCTCGTGGCCCAACTTATCCCAAGGATTATTGCACGCCGGCAATGAAAATAATATGGCACCAAGCACAGCTGACATAGAGCCTGAGGATTATACTTTTAAATCTAAGTATTGAGTTTCGGCTTAGCTCAACAGCTAAAGGTACAACTGTTAAAAACCAAGGGCTTTAAAACCTCAAGTTTGTTGTCAAGGTTGCTAGGTGACAGGAGCAACACCTTGTCATGCAACAGTAAGATGGTTGGAAGCCAATCTTTGTCTCTGCCATGATAGTTCCAAGAAGATGTTGAACAGCAGAGAGGAGGCGTCCCTGTCGGACTCTTACAGTTGTTCTGAAGGACTCTCCTTTTGCTTTGAGACAATTTTAGAGTCGAATTCACCAGCGACACAAACTGCACTCCAACATTATCATACATTTGCTCTAGGAAATCTCAAACAGCTAATAAGCCGGTCATCATCATGGTCCAAAAAAATCAGTGTGGTCTCCAAATAATGTCAAAGCTGCCATTGTTGTTGAGGTATATTTTGCATCCTCGTGTGCATCCTATGTGCACTTATTTAACTGTGTTATTGTTAAGGCCCATGTGTCTATGCTATGCAAATCAGTTTGAAGAGTAAGTGTTTTTGCATGTGGTTCAACAGACTAGTAAAACCGATTCCTAATGTTTGTAGTTTCACTGCATCGCCTCTAGGTGTCGCCAATTGACTGAAACTATTAGAAACCTACGTACACCGGACATGAAAGTAGCGTAAAAAGAATTCTCGCATTATTTTAACTTGGAAAGGTGGCATATACAAGCCATGAGGCCCCAGCTCTCTAGACATGTCTGTCTATATGCATTTCTTTGCCCTGTGCAAGTGCCACGGGGAAAAACGAACCATTCTGTAACATCTTACATAGATGGATGCACTGTGTGCTGACAGAACAAGTCTGTGGTGGATGTATGTGGGGGGGGGGATCAAATGCATACATTACATATATCACAGGTTCCTTTCCTATACTTATCTGCGTTGGTTTGTCTGTGCTTTCACACAGACGGGAAGGCTCGACGAAATTTACATTAAGTGTAAAATTACAAAATGGCTCGGGAAAATTGGACGGATGCAAAGCCACGCGTGGAACTGCCATGTGAAAACTGTTTTGTATTCATAAGAATGTCGGCTCAAGTGGCAGAGAGTTAAATTGAACCTTAGCTGAGATACTGCAGACAAGCAGAAAGCCTGCATCACCTCACAGTCACAGAGACGGAGTTAACCATCCACACCACAGGCAGGTGTGCGTTTACAAAAGTTTCAACTCAGATACTTTTTTTTAAGCTTTTTGTCTCACATCTTCATTTTGCTATGTTGTATGGGGGTGTCTCTTGTAATAAATTCATTTACTTTATTTTATTTTAAGTCTTTTCTGATATACATTATCTTGGGTTAACAAGATTCACTGATCAGCCATGTCTCCTGGAAATAACATTTATCTACAACTGATTGGGAAATGTGAATGAGATCAATGACGTGTTGATATTACACTTTTGGTAAATATGTTGATATTGAACATACGAAGCCCTTACTGAAATATTTTAGATCCCTGTCCTTATATTCAAATATTACGACAGACTTTGATAAATTAAAACTGGACTAACTTGTGTAGTGTTAGTAAACCCTCACATGTCGCACTGAATTCAAGGGAAATTTGTATAAAATGATGCACAAAAATCTAGAATATTTCCATTTGATGAGGTTATTTACAGTTTCATTATTTATTTTTTTTTTTAAAGGTTCAGTAATTTCCTTCAACAGCTGAACACTGGAGTTCTGAACCAGTGTTGGATCAATATTTGGGCTCTCCTACCAAAAGAGCCGGTCTGACACATATCTAATTCCACACATTGACAGAAGATTCTATACTTTCATGTCTACAGCTTTGATGATGGTCAGGATTGAAGTCTTGACAGCACATAGAATATGATACACACATGCAGATGAATTTCCATTTTAAATGTCCACAGCAACCTCATACTCCCACAATAGTTATCATACTTGAAGCTAATGCAGTATAGTCCAATTAAGACTAGAGTTAAATTGATTCTATATGAGAAGTATGTATTATATTACACAAAACACTACTATCACCCACAACCTGGTTTCTCCATCAGCTGCTTACTATGGCTAATGTAGTCCCACATGAACACACTGTTCTTACTAAATCTGAATAGAAAGAGTTATTTCACATAAGAGATTTATCTTTGTGTCCTGTCTTTCCTCAGTGTTTTGAAGTGGGTGGAGCTCAAATCAAAATCTGATGCTTATTTGGTCACAAATAAATAAAGTTTCTAATAGTAAATGTGGAAGATTTTAAAATGTGACATATGTTAGTGTACTATAAAGTATCTGTATTTGCTTTATTTTTTATTTTTTATGTAAGACTTACTCTTTCCATTTTAATGGAACAGT
Source organism: Seriola lalandi dorsalis (assembly GCF_002814215.2). NCBI lineage: Eukaryota > Metazoa > Chordata > Actinopteri > Carangiformes > Carangidae > Seriola > Seriola lalandi. Next base: position 9,028 of record NW_019524460.1, on the reverse strand, counting down.
GAATTAAGGATTGTATACTTGTATACTTAAATTTTATTAAATACTTTGAAATGATTGGTATCTCTAGCAGAGCTTTTTCTTTGCCAGTTCCTGGTACTTCTACTTGAGTATGGATATTGTGTACTCCACAGCCACATGATTGCCAGGGAGTCAGTCAACAGTAAGTGAGTATACTGGTACACTTGCAAGGCCAGCCAGATGATTTTCCATGCAATAGGAGTCACAGCAGAGTAGGCATGGAACACACCCCTCCTCTTTTCCCATTTTTGGATTAGCATGGAGTTAGGGGCGGAGTCAGACACTGCCCAGATGGCACCAGTGGAGCAGCTCACTCTGAGCTCCAAAACTGCTGTTCAGAAACCTGTGGGTGAAACAGACTATGTTTAAGATCCAGATGTTTCCATCAGGAGCTGGTGGAAGCCAAATACAGACTTAAAAGAGAGGAAATACTGGACTTCAGGAATTATCCTTTCAGAGCAGAGAATATCCATATATATACTCCAGTGTTCTGGATGTTGACAGGCTGACACATGGACCAACCAACCCATCCACCAACATTAAGACGTTTGAAACACAGGCTATGTAACAATATTTACAATGGTGGAGAGTAACTAAGTACATTTACTCAAGTACTATACTAAAGTACAATTTTGAGGCACTTGCTTACTTACTTTACTTGAATATTTCCATTTTATGCTACATCATATTCCACTGTTTGACAGCTTAGTTAGTACATGAAGATTTGACACAATGGATAATATAATAAGCTTTTAAAATTCAACACATTGTTAAAGATTAAACCAGTGGTTTCAAACCTTTCTGTCTTCTCATGTCTTACTAAAAGCTGTGTGTAGACAGGGTCACATTTCAGAAGACATTAACACCTCCAGCAAACGGTGATTTTTCCCTCTTAACTTCTCACATGGTTTTATTTCAGTAAATGTTGAAATGATCCAATATCTCAGCAGAAATCAAATATGAGAGAAAAAGTGTAAAAAACTGTAAGCAGATTTCTCTTCTTTCCTCTCTCATTAATCACGTGACGAGCCCTCACATTTATGTGTGTCCCTGTATATAACTGTATATAACTGTATATAACATGCTGCTGACTCATTAG